>NW_026125350.1:0-96766 GCF_943737965.1 Phodopus roborovskii | reverse complement strand
TATTTAAGATAGAGCTAGCCAATAAGAAACACTAGTAACAGGCCAACAGTTTTATATCTAATACAGTGTCTCTTTGTGTGTTATTTGGGGCTGATGCAACTGTGGAATCAGGTTGACATGTGGGAAAACTGTTCATTACAAATGGCGCTGCAATGTGGGGACTAAGAACTTCCACTTAAAACTGACAAAAGCTTAAAAAGGGATTTCTAAGAAACCAAAGAACAGACAAGCAAGTCTTCTCTTGGTAGCAGCATTTTTCTCAGTTGGCCTTGCTTCACTAGAGAAGCAGATTTGTGTGGTTCTTTATGGGAGGTTTCCTGGACTCCGCATAATCGGCAAACCCTGCTAACAACTTAATGGTGTGTATGAGAGCTGGCAATGACCGGACCACATCTCCTATGCCAGAGCATGCTGCTAGATGGTAGCATAGACCAAGGCAGTGAGCACAGCTCTCAATGCTGATGGTAAATATACCCCCGCCATCTTGGATAGACTGGGAGATAATATAGCTCGCTTAATTTTAACAATGTTGTTTAGCAGATAAAAGACTCGTGACCAGAAGGAGATAAAGGATTTACAGTAAAGACAAATTCACATTAAAAAACCTCTAAAGGTTTACAAATGTGTTTTAAAAATATATACTGAGGCTTGGGAGAGAAAAGAAACAGGATGAAGTGGCTTAAAAAAATAGTAAGAATCAGAGTAGCTGGGTGTGCTGGCGCACACCTTTAATTCCAGCACCAGGGAGGCAGAGTGCAGGGTATCTCTGTGAGTTTGAGGCTAGCCTGGTCTAAAGTGTCAGGACAGGTCTGGGGCAACACAGAGAAACCTCAACTAAAAAACAAATAAAAACAAAGGTTGAGTTGGGAAGAGAATTAGTGGGAAGGCATTCACATGATAAAGTAAGGGCATGGTTAAGTAGTTAACGGCACGACATGGCAAGACAAGACAAGGAAAGAAAGTCAGGGGAAGGTACACACACGGCAAGGCAAGCCCAGACATGTGGATGGCAGGCAACACAATGCAAGAAAATACAAGGTACGCAAATGGCACATCACTAAGGCCGAGACGCAGCAAGAAGGCAAGGCATGCTCATGGCACTGAAAGGAATGGAAAGGCTACCATGCACACAGCAAGAAAGGCAAAGCATGTGCATGGCAAAAGCAAGTCAAGATAAAGGCCCATGCATGCCAGAGCAAGGCAAGGCAAATAAGAGCAACGTAAGCCTGACACATGCCAAGAAAGGCATGGCAAGGCATGCAAATGGGTAGACAAGGCAAGGCAAGATAGGTGCAATGAAAGGCAAGACAAAGCAGGGAAAGGCAAGGAAAGCAAAAGGTACATTAAGCCAAGGAAGATAATGCATGTGCATGGCCAGGAATGTGTAATGAGAAAAGCCAAGACAAGTGTATGGAAATTCAAAGGCAATAAAAACAAGGCGTAGCAAGGCATGGCATAACAAGGTAGGCAAGGCAAGGCGATGTATAGGTTTGGCAAGGAAAGTGAATGACAATGCATATGAAAACTGCAAAGGAACAACAAGGCAAGCCATACAAGGCATCCAAATGGAAAGGTAAGTCAATCCAAGTCATAACAAGGTATGCACATGACAAGAAAGGGAGGCGAGCACATGGCGGAAGGGCAAGGCATGTACATGGAGGGCAAGGCAACGTATTCACATGGGAACACGCGACAATGCAAGGCAAGGTATCCTCATGGACATGGCAAAGCAAGGCAACTTAAGTCATATACATGGCAAGGAATGACAATGAAAGATAACCACCTTCTTGGGAAGAGAAGGTTAAGAAACTCAAGGCAACATATGAGCACGGCACAGCAGAGCAAGGGAAGGCACGTAAGGCATGCATATTGCAAGAGCAAGGGAATGTGCATGACAATGAAATTCAAGTGAAGGTAAGACAAGGCATGCCCATGGCATGGCCAGGCAGAGTAATGCAATGCATGGCACTACATGGTAAGGCAAAGAAAGTAAAATCAAGTCAAGGCATGCATGGGAAGGCAAGGCTAGCCATGCAAATCATGAGCGTGGCAAGGAAAAGGCAAAGCAAGACATGGACATGTAAAGGGAAGGGAAGTCACGTGCACAGCAAAACATGGCAATGCTTGTGCATGGCATGCACACGCAAGGCAAGGCAATGCATGTGCATGCCAGGGGGAATATGGCAAAATAAGGCAATGAACGCCCAAGGAAGGCAAGTCAGTGCAAGGAAAGGCATGGTAACGACAAAGAAATGAAAGGCAATGCAAAGCAAAGCATGCACATGGATGACAAGGCAATTCAAGGCAAGGCAAGTCAGTGCATGCACATGGCATGGAAAGGAAACAAAAGAAAGGAAAGAAAGGAAAAGGAAAGCCAACGCAATACATGTGCTTGGCAAGGCATGACAAGGCACGGTATGGCCATAGCAAAGCAAAGAACGAATGGCAAGGCAAGGCATGCTCTTTTGCCTTCCGTTGCATTGCCTAGGCTTCCCGTGGAAATGCACTGCCTTTCCTTGCCTTACATTATATTTTTGTCATGCTAATACTGTAACCTTGCCTTTACCTGGCTTGCTGTGCACATTACTTGCCTCGCTATGTACATGTGTTGCCTTGCCTTAACTTCTTTTGCCACGCCTTGCCTTCCAATGACTTGCCTTCCATGCCTTGCCTTCTTTGCCATAAATACCTTGCCATGTGGATGCCTTCCCATGTGAATACCTTTGCCTTGCTTTCCCTTGCCATGCACATGACTTTACATGACTTGCCTTGCTGTGCATACACCTTGCCATGTCTTGCAGGATACTTGCCTTACCTTGAATTATCTTGCCTTCCAATGGGCATGACTTGTCTTGCTTTGCCTTGATTTTCCATGTACATGTGATGCCATGTCCTTCCTTGTTTTTTCATAGAAAGTTATTTTATTATCAGAACAGTATGCTTCCCTTATGTTTAAGATCTATGTATATTTTTTTTCAAGTACCAAAGTTCCTCCATCTTTTCCAAGTGAATATACAGGAATGTAAAATGGATGATTGTGCATACTGCCCACCCCATCTCCACCTAGTCTGGCTCACTGGAAAGTTATGTTCTGCACACAGCCTACTGGAATAGCTGTGTCCTCTCTTCTACCTATTTATTCTCAAACAGCACTCAGGCGGTCCTCTTGCTGAGTTCTTTTCAGCGTAAGAAATCTATGAGCTTGTGAGCATCTTCCCGGTCTTGGGCAGTCAGTAGCTCAGATCCTGTCTCAAAGAAACAAACAAAAATATAAAAGTAAAAACAAAACTTAACGGAAAGAAGGAAAGAAAGGAAAGAAGGAAGAAAGGAAGGAAGGAACGAAGGAAGGAAGGAAGAAGGGAAGACAGAAAGACATAAGGCAGGTTGGTTAACTTCCTGATTGAGTGAATTGGCAGTTAACAGTCCTAAGTTTAATTCCCTTGGATCTGATGCCCTCTTCTGGCATAAAGGTGTACGTGAATATTTATATACATTAAACAAACAAATGGACAAATAGAAGAACAAATGAACAAACAGAATAAATGAATAAATAAATAAATTGATGGGGTGTGGGGGTTCATGACAACCCAACCAAAGATATGGGAAAAAAAGTGAGGTGTCCATCCTCCCCCTTGATTTCATGCATTCAATCAGTAAAGTTCAAAAAGCCAACTGGTCGACTCACATTAAAAAAAAAAAAAGAAAAAAGAAAAACAACAATAGCAAAAAAAGGGTACAATTAAATAATCAGTCATAAACACAAATATAATTCACTTGGGAAATAAGCAATTAATGGACAGCAATTCTGGGGATCTGTTTTATGAGGGATTGGGTAAAGCCTGGCCTCCAGGCAGCTCCATGACATTCAGGTCTCTTTTATATTTTATTTTTATTTGTGAAAGTGCTTCTTAGTGTGTAGAACATACTGCCCAGAATTGTTTCTGTGTGCCAGACCAAATGTGAACTCAGAGATCCAGCTGCTCTGCTTCCCCGGAGTGTTGGGAATAATGGTGTGCAACACCACACTAGGCTTCCTTTTATTTTCTTAACCCCAGCAATATTTAACAAAAATAATGTAGCCACTGAGCCATGAACACACACTCATACACACACACACACACGCACACACACACTCAGATAAAGCAAACACAATCAAATAGAACTCCAAGAGCTAGGTGTGGTGGACTCTTAACCTTTAACCCCAGCATGAATGAGTTGGAAGCCAGTCTGTTCTTAGCAATTTATGTTTCCAGGACAGGCTGGCAGGACTAAGAAAACAAACAAATAAATAAATAGTATGTATCTGAGAGAGAAAAAGTGGAGGGGGTGGGGTCACCAGGCAGAAGGGAGGAGAGAGAGAAAGACAGAGAGAGAGAGAGAGAGAGAGAGAGAGAAAGACAGAGAGAGAGAGAGAAGGGACAGAGAGAGAGAAAGACAGAGAGAGAGAGAAAGACAGAGAGAGAGAGAGAGACAGAGAGAGAAAGACAGAGAGAGAAGAGAGAGAGAGAGAGAGAAAGACAGAGAGGTTACACTAAGCTCTTTTTTATATTCATGTCTTCCTCTCTCTCTCTCTCTCTCTCTCTCTCTCTCTCTCTCTCTCTCTCCCCTGTGTGTGTGTGTGTGTGTGTGTGTGTGTGTGTGTGTGTGTGTGTGTGTGTGTGTCCCCATGATCCAGTGCCTACACTATTTTTCTGATAAACATTCCTGGAGTTACAGAAGTTAGAGCAAGCCAGTTGTGGTGCTTGACTTTAATCTCTGCACTTGGGAAGCAGAGGCAGCTGGATCTCTGTGTTCTGATTTGGCCTGGGAAAGGGAAGAATTCCTGGGCAGGAAGTTTTTTCTACACGTTGAGAAACCCTGTCTCTAAAATATAAAAGAGACCTGAGTGGCATGGAGCTACCTAGAGCCCAGGACTTATTCTTTCCATCGTAATTCAGATCCCCCTGCACTGTTGTCTGTTTTGTTTAATTGTTTGATTTGAAATGAATTATAGTGTGTTTATGACTGTATTAAATTTTACATTTTTTTCTTGTTTTGTGAGGTTTTTTTTGTTGTTGTTGTTGTTGTTTTAAAGATTTATTTATTGGCCAGGCACTCGGGAGGCAGAGGCAGGCCGATCTCCTGTAAATTAGAGGACAACCTCCAAAGCTACACAGAGAAACCGAAAAAACAAAAAAAAATGCATTTATTTATTATGTATACAGAGTTCTGACTGCATGTATGCCTGCATGACAGAAGAGGGCACCAGGTCTCATTACAGGTGGCTGTGAGCAACAGTGCCATTGCTGGGAATTGAACTTAGGACCTTTGGAAGAACAGTCACTGCTCTTAACTTCTGAGCCACCTCTCCAGCCCATCTCTCCATTTTTTTTTTTTTTTTTTTTTGGAGAGAGAGAGGGTCTATCTGTGTCATCCTGGCTGTCCTGGAACTAGTTACATAGACCAGGCTGGCCTCGAACTCATCCTGCCTCTGCCTCTGAAGTGATGGAATTAAAAGAGCACTTCATCACCTCCCAGTTAGTTTAGCCCCTCTCTCTCTCCTTCCCTTTTGGGCTAGTTAGGGGGGGAGAAATGTCAGGGTGTCTGCTCCCCAGAAGTCCCCGCCCAGGCCAGGTATTTGCATAAGGGCCTCCTTCATTTCCTAGGGAGGAACTCAATGGGCCCCCCATTAACATATGACTGGTATGGCCTGTTGCCAGGCAGTGTTGGTGCAAGCCTTTAATCCCAGTGCTCACTGGCTCACTCCGGGAAGGCAGAGCCAGGTGGATCTCTGTGAGCTCAAGGCCAGCCTGGTCTACAGAGTGACTTCCAGGACAGCCAAGGCTTCATAGAAAACCATATCTCAAAACCAAAACAAAACAATCCCAAGACAAAAGCATATGATGACTGGTGCCTATTGTTAGACTCCTCAACCCCTGACCTCAAGCCACACCCAGTTCACATTCCCCCTTGTCTCCCATTTAATCCTAGGCACAACTATACAGTCTGAATGAAAAGCTCCTGGCAGAACCCTGATGTGCCCTCAGATAGTGGCAGCCTCCTCTTCTCCGCACACACATCCACACAGCCTCTTAGACCCCCCCCTCCGTGAAGCGGGAGGTCCCTGGCACGAAAGCCTTCCTTCCTACATTGGGGTGATGAAGTTTCTTCCTTTTTTGCACCAGACAGGCTGGTGTCCAGTCCCAGAAGCAGATGCAGGTGGGCCTCTGATCAAACACAAGAAAATAAAATAAATAAATTGCTTTATCTGAACAGTTTTTTGTTTTTGTTTTGTTGTTTTGGTTTTTTTTTTTTTTTTTTTTTTTTTTTTTGAGACAGGGTTTCTCTGTATTGTTTTGGAACCTGTCCTGGAACTAGCTCTGTAGACCAAGCTGGCTTCGAACTCACAGAGATCCACATGCCTCTGCTTCCTGAGTGCTGGGATTAAAGGCGTGCACCACCAAAGCCCAGTATAACGTGGTAAATAAGAATCTGAGAAACGATAGGCTGATGGAGAAATCACTTACATCAGAAACAGATGACTGCCCAAAGGTTCCCGTCCCAAGGATGCCTCCAGATGCTCTGTCTCCCACCAGGAAGGAACAGCTCAATCTGGGGTACGGGACCCCAGACCTAGTTAGTCCCCCTGGTCACGCCCACACCTGTCCCCATGCACCAATGGGCATGGTCAGTGCAACAGGTGTAGGCAGGTTGGATATCTTACTACAGCCCAGCCTATCTGAACAGTTCTAAGACATATAATGGGTTTGCTACTCAGTCCTTTCCTGCCTTATTTCCTCTGGCTCACCAGGCAGCACCTTCCTCACCACAATGCTACCCCCTCCTTCTCTGTCTGGGTCACAAGTGTGTGTGTGTGTGTGTGTTTCTGTCTGTCTGTCCTATCCCTCCATTTGTCTGTCATCCACAGTTCAACCAGCACTGAAAAAATCAACCAAACAACACCATCAAACAGAATGTCAGGAGTGGCTTCGCAGCTTGATGTGCCAACACTCACCTTTTTAGCACCAGTGCGTTGGAGGCCAATCTGTTCTTCTCAGCCAGTTATGTTTCCAGGACAGCCAGGCAAGGATGGGAGATGTTGTGGGTTGGAGACCAGGATAGCCAGGGCTACACAGAGAAAGCAAAGCAAACAAAATCCAAAAACCATGACATACCATCCAACATGGAGGGATGGATGAATGGATGGATGGAAAAGAAAAATGAAAATAATGACCCGTATGACAAACAAATAAATAAATAAATGAGCTATATTCAGGGTCAAGGCTAGAAAAACCCTGTCGTGAAGAAACAAAATTAAAATAATGATGATGAGGAGGAGGAGAAACCAGCATAGCCAGTTTGAGACCCTGTCTCAAAAAAAAGGGGGGGGGACAAAACAAAATAAAATACCACCACCACCATTGGCCCTGGCCCTAGGGGAGCCCAGTGGCCCTGGCCTTCTTGAAGGATTAGCATTAACCAGCTGACAAGGCACACAATGTCTTTATCTCCTTTTATCTCTGAGATCTAGAAGATCTCCTATCTTCTAGAGTATACTGTCTTCCATGTTCTGGGGTTTGGAACTACAGGCAGCAGGTTGACACCCTGGGCTGCCTGCTTGTCTTCCTGATTGGCCATCTGATTCTCTTCAAGATGAAATCTTTGGCCATCTGGTGCCCAAGGCAATGTATAATGGCCAGTTTTTTTTGTTTTTGTTTGTTTGTTTGTTTGTTTTGTTTTGTTTTTTCCCAAATGTAAGGCTTCCAGCAAGCTTAGAATTTCTTCTTTGTTTTTGACTTCCTTCCCTGCTGAAGTGAGCAGCTCCCTTTGTTTATAGATAGTCCCATGCACATGGCAGTTGCAAAAGCATACTTGCTGTCCGTGTAGATGTTTATGGATAGGCTTCCAGGGAGATTGAACAGGAACCAGGGTTCCTTGCTGGATCAGTCTTTGATATGGGATCTAATTTCTTCCCGAGCCTCTCTACCCATGGGGTACTGTTTGACACTGGTGTAGCACTAGCTTTCAGCTGAATAACCTGTGGAGGTACTTGTTTCGCCAGGCCCATTCCGGATATTTCAGACCAGGTTAAGGGAGTTTGGGTCAACCACCAGTCCATATTGGAGGATTCAGCCCCATCCCAACAGTCTAGGCCAAGCCCGGGCTCCTCGTGGAGTCTGTACTCATTTTTAGTCTAACAGTGAGGACTTGCAATTCATTTCCCTGTTTATCAGTTACTGATGGCTGTTCAGAGTCAAAATGAATCTGGGCTCCTACTTTGACAGAGTGTCTCTTCCTAACAGAGGGTAAGGGCATTCTGAGTAACCAGGAATGAGTGGAATACCCGGCCCACGCCAAGGTCCACTGTTCTTCCCGGTAGTCCATGAATACTGCCGTTGCCCTGTGGCACCCATTACCCAAGATTTTTTGCCTAATTTAATTTTCCTAATGGCTCAACACGAATGCTCTGCTCCGGTATCCCCCAAAAATCTGACTGGTCGCCCCTCCACTTTCAAAGTTACTCCTGTGCTCGGGGGGAGGGGGGTCCGAACCCCGCCTCCCCTAATCTTCATCTTCCCCTAGGGCTAGGACCTTTGATCCCTTGTTTCTCTTTTTGGGGCAGTCCTTTGCCCAGTGTCCTTTCTCTTTATAATATGCACACTGGTCTTTGTCAAGTGGGGTCCTGTTGTCCAGGTTTCCTGGCTATCTAGGGCCTGTTTTAAATTTTTTAACTTTTTTTTTTCTCTCTATTATTTTTTCCATTAACCACTGAGGCCAAGATTTTAGTCAAATTATTTTCCCTGTCTTTTGTCACACCTTTTTTCTCTCTCTTTTCTTTTTTTCTGTTACTTCTCTTCAATCTCCCTTTTGTAATACACTTTCTCTGCCTCTTTCACTAAATCACGTAGCTCAGCTTCCTGCAACCCTTCCAGTCTCTGGAATTTCTTTCTAATATCCTGGCCTGATTGCCACCGAAGCTCTTGGGGCTTCTGAGGTAAGGTCAAAAGGAGTGAACTGCCCTTAAGGTTTCCATGAGCCTTCCAAGAAACACCGAGGGAGGTTAGGTCAGTCCCTGCATTACCTCTCTACCTTAGCCTGAAAGATCCCCAAGAGACCCCAAGAGTTTGGAGCCTGTCAGGGGAAGGCCCTTGCCCTCAAGAGACGAGACCAGACCACTGGATGCAAGTGCAAGAGGTTATTTATTGTTTACACAGGTGCCTGTGGACGCTTCCAGTCTTTCAGGGGACTGAGTGTGCCGAGGTTAAAATTCAGGCAGTTTATATAGGGTTGGGGTGGCAAGAAGCAGGCTTACAGAAGCAGAAGCATGGTTACAGGGATTTCATTGTTTCATCTAAATGTAGCAGTTGTAGTTAACCAAGGACAGTTGGTTATTCGGGTTGGGCACAAAGAATACAAAAGAATTCAGTTATGACTCTCTCAGCATCCCGGATACTGTCCTGCTGACCTTGCTTTGGTCCAAGCTGCAGACCACAGATATCTGGTTGGCGTTGGATGAGAGCAGCACCTGGTTCCCTCCTGTACTTTTTCTCATAACTTGACCTTGGCAAATTAGCAAGAGCAATTTAAACAGGCAATAAGCATAGTGGGGGTCTTTCAAGCCAAACTGGTGGGCCTTCTCGTGGCGGCGCCTCGGAGACCCGCCACCAGAGCCGGCGATAGCCCTTCAAGCTCTCCCTACCTTGAGCGGTGTTGAAGTCCCAACTGGGGCGAGTCAAGGGGAATCCCACGTCAATCTCGTGTTGCAGCTGCGGGGACCCCAGGGACATTTTTTTTTTTTTTTTTTTTTTAGCCTCTAACAGTATTCTCTCCAGGTCCTCGGTTGTGAAGAGCATCTCCAGCAGCTGTTGACAACCATCCCAATCAAGGCTGGTAAGAGAACATAAGGGAACTCCACCAACCCTGTAAGGCGTTGAGGGATCCTCCTGAGAAAGGGGGGGATCAGTTTTCCCAATTATAAAGATCTGAGGAGGTGAAAGGCAAGTACTGGAGAGTCTGCAACTGGCCACCTGGCACTGGGGTGGGGGGCGGGCAAACGTGCACAGCGGCAGGGTCACAACCCCCTTCCATCTGCTCCGGCATGTCTACTGTCCAGCTCGAGTTCCAGCATCAGGTCCTCCCCTGCCGGAGTCTGAGCTTCCAGGGAGGGGGCAGAAAGTCCCCCCGCAGCACCCTGGTCTAGCTCATCCATCCAGGTGAAGGATCAGAACTGTATCAAGAATAACTTTGGAGAGGCATCGAGGAAGGATAGCGGTAGCCTCTGTCTGGTCACCTCACGGGGGCCAGAGCAGGGAGGGCACCCCGGTGTCTGCCGCACCCCTGGCCCATGGCCGCTCCACCTGCGGCTTGTCCCCAGCAGTGGCAACCGTGCTCCTGGCGGGCAGGTTCTTGATCAGGATGAGAGCCAGGTCCAGTCTGAAAAACAGTTGCTTTAACAGTTTAGATAATCTCAGAATTAAAAGTTCCCCTCTGGTGGCCATCCAACATCTAATGTCGAACCTCAACTGACAAATTATGGGCCTGAGACTTAACTTCAGTCCAGTGATCAATAGTCAAACTAAGGGGAGTTGTCAGTCGTCACTGTCTGTCCCACACAGAACAAAACGCATGAAACAGAAACTAACAGTTCAGACACAGAGATCTGTCCGAATCTTCCACAGCAGGCAAAAAAGAATCGGATGGCTGTGGACTGGGAAGCTTCCGCTTCAACAACAGAACTTGGTCCTCGGTCCAACAGAAGGAGGGCCACCAAGCGTCCCTGGGCCTCCACACCTCCCAAGGTGTTCCCCCAGGGCAGCAGCCTGTGATCCTCCTAGAATGTCTGCTGATCACAGTCCTCTGGTCCTTACAGCCCAAGAGGACAGCTGCAAACCAAAAGTGCACGTTCCAGAAAACAGATACTCAGATCAGAGATGCCATCCGACACACACACACACACACTCGAGAGGGGTGTTTGCAGATTCCCAGCCAATGCACCAAATGAAAGACCCTCAGAGCAAGGACCTTCACGCTCCCACTCAGGAAATGTGACACCCCAAATTACTCACGAGAAGCGGTCTTGATGCAAATGGCATGAGGAGTTTTATTCCAAGTGCACTGGGGTCCACAGTCATACGCCACGCAGGGGTAGAGGACTGAGGACCCTGAGTGCAGAAATGAGACAGCTTTTATAGGATTACAACAAAGCCCGCACATCCCAAACCAATCATCTCCACAGCATCAAGAGCCCGAGCGATATGAGCCAATAAATTTAAACCATTCTAGACCAATCATTATAATGGAAAGGCAGCTTATGGTATTGATGGAAAAGAATATGTAGGGTAACAGACAGATCCAGCTTCAGCTCAGATAGTTGAGTTACGAGCTGTTGCAATAGTTTTCAGCTAATGAATGATTCATTTAACTTACACTGATAGCCATTATGTTTTCAGAGCTCTTCAAGTTATAGAGATAGTTCCATACATTGGAACTAGTAACAGTCAGGGTTAAAATACTCCAATTGCAGCCCTGCAAAGACCGCTCCCAACATCTGGGAAACATCACTGAACAGGTACACAAGAACAAAAGTACATTCTGAGGTATGATATGCACATAATCACAAATAAAGTAAGTCTAAAAGTACTTTTAAAAGAAGGCTGAAGAAGGTACCAGAATGACTATGATTGTAATGAAACTCATCCTATTGTGATGAAATGTCTATAAAAGGAATCTTATTATACTTAGTGCCATAGGCTTGTAATTGTTGGAATTGGGATAAGGAAGCAAGGGTTTCAAAATTAAGTTAAGAGTTCATCCGGGGCTACAAAGGGCATCCAAGGCCCATTTGGGCTATGTGAAGCTTTGGGCAACAGACAGGAAGGGGGATGTTCTTTTCCAAAGGAGAATTTAAACATAGTATAAGGATGGGAAAAATACAGCCTAACTCTCCAATGACCCCAGGAAGCTAGGAAGTTTAAAAATACTAGATAACTTAAATTCCAGACCCTGCCCTTAGCCAGTAAATAGGCGATAGGTCACACTCCCTTGCAGCTTACCTGACTTTGTAAACTGCTTGTGAAACCCCCACTCCAGTGACCTAACCTAACTGCCATTTGTCACCCCACCTAGGGAGCCTGCACAATGCAGACCTCCAAGGCTGTAGGAAACTGATTGATCTATAAAGCGTGGGCTTGGGTGGTTTAAATTGATTGGCCCCCTGTTACTGCTCCCGGCTCTGGATGCTATAAGATGATTGGTTTACGATGCGGGCTTTGTTGTAACCCTATAAAAGCTGTCTCACCTGTACTCAGGGTCCTCGGTCCTCTACCCCTGCATGGCCCATGACTGTGGACCCCAGTGCACTTGGAATATAAAAGACCTCATGCTTTTGCGTCAAGACCACTTCTCATGAGTGATTTGGGATGTCGCCTTTCCTGAGTGGGAGTGTGAAGGTCCATGTTCTGCAGGTCTTTCAATAGTCCCTGCCTAGACAGGAAACTAGCCCAGGTGCTGGCACTCAGTAGAAAATGAACAGGTAACACGTTGGTGATTTGCATGGGAAATAAAAGGTGCAGATGGGCCAGAGCCATGGCACAGCAGGTAGAGGCGCCTGCTGCCAAGACTGACTCCTTGAATTCCAGAAAAAAAGAGAAGAAAGAATACTTAAAAGGGGACATCACAAGTGTCCAGAAGAAAGGGAAGAATAGTTAAGGGTAGATGTAATCAAAATCGCACACCTACGAAATTTTCAAAGAATAAACAAAAAATAATCTTTAAATTTTTGATCTAGGATGGTTAGTGTTAATTACCAACTTGACAGAATTGAGAATCACATGAGGATGGTTTTGATTACCTTAACTGAAGTGGGAAGAGACACCCTGCCTCTGCCTCCCAGTGCTGGTGAAAGACAAAAAAGTATAAAGTTAAAGAAACCCTCACTTGAAATGAAGGACTAACCTGGAAACCAATTCCTTGGAATTTGCTAACTTCCCTCACAAGGCCCTGAAATAACAAGATACCAAGAATTCACACTGCCCCTCCTTTCAGTGAGTCAGCAGGTGGTGAATAGGGTCCTTAAGAAACAAAGAGATAACTGCACCTCTGGTTTGGGTTTGCCCAGACAAGATTAATTAGCACACCCTGAGGCCCTAAGGTCTGTTGACCCTAATAGCAGACCATCTGGCCTCAAAGAGTAACTACTCAATGGACAGAGGGCCCCACCCCCTCCCTAAGCTTGTGGGTTTTGCCTTTAAAAACACCTGTGTGTGTGTGTGGGGGGGGGCTGCTTCTCTCTAGCCTGCGTGCTAGAGGAGCCGGTTTGCACAAACGTTTCCTGTTCATTAAAGCCTCTTGCGTGTTGCAGCAACTGAACTGGACATTGAGTTCTTGGGGATACCAGACTGAAACTGGGAGACTCCTCCTTCTGAGGGTCTTACACTGGGATTAAAGGCGTGCACCACCAACTTGACTTTATTTTTAAAATTCAAAATTTTTAAAAATCCAGAATCTGTGTTGAGGGCTGTCTTTGTGGGGCTGCAATTGGAGTCAGTGGAGCAGCCCCAGGTTCCTTCCTAGGTGGGGGAGTGTGGATGAGGGAAAGGCTAGCTAAAAGGGTTTAAGAACAGAGACACAGGACAGTTGTCGGGAGTGCAGATTCAATCTGTACTGAATGATGCCCTTAGTTTATTCTTACACCATCTTATGTATTCAGCCCACATGGGGGACAAAATGACAGAAGACTTTTCTTGTAGAAGAGGCAAAGAGATTTACTTCCCTTAATCCTCAAGGTATTTGGTAGCCACACCTGCCATGTAGAGTAAAGCACCAGGGCCCAAACATATTGTTATTTAGATAAGAGACATCCACCACCAAGGCCAGAACATCCTGTAGCCAGCAAGCTAAAGTCCTAAGGAATAATAAGACAGATTTGAGCTCTCTGAACTTGTGGCAGGATGGAATGGACTCCTTTTCATGGGTCCTGACAAACCTCAAGCCAGGTGGTGGGTGGCCCACACCTGTGATCCTTGCACTCAAGGCAGAGGTGGGCACATCTCCCTGAGTTCAAAGCCAAAGTGAGTTCCAGCACAGCCAGGGCTACACAGAGAAACTCTTTCTTGGAAAAAAAAAAAAAAAAAAAAAATATCAGGAAATCTGGACCTGGCTTCTGACCAAACACAAAAATGCTGGCTAAATATTTATGAACAAATACTTTGAAAGATCATTATTGGACAGGAGAGATGGGCTCAGCAGTTAAGAGCACTGGCTGCTCTCCCAGAAGTTCTGAGTTCAATTCCTAGCACCCACTCACAACCATCTCTAGTGGGATCTGATGGCCCTCTGGCAATAAAGTTGTACATGCAGATAGAGGACTCATACTTTATATAAATAAGTGAAGTTTTCTAAAAGATTATTGTTGTTCCTAAGCACATCTGGAAATTCTAACCATGTAAAAACAGAGAAGAAACTCAAGAGTATGACAGTTTAAAGTTTCTATCTCAGGATGGGGTAGGTGCACATCTTTAGTTCTAGCACTCAGGAGGCAGAGGCAGGCAGATATCTAAGTTTAAGGCCAGCCTGGTCTACAGAATTAGTTCTAGGACAGGGCTACACAAAGAAATCCTGTCTCAAAACACTGAAAAGGAAAAGAAAAAGTTTCTATCATAAGAATATATTGAAAGACCCCCATGAGACCCCAAGAGTTTGGAGCCTGTCAGGGGGAAGGCCCTTGCCCCCAAGAGACGAGACCAGACCACTGGATGCAAGTGCAAGAGTTTTTTTATTGTTTACACAGGTACCTGTGGACGCTTCAGTCTTTCAGGGGACTGAGTGTGCCGAGGTTAAAACTCAGGCAGTTTATATAGGGTTGGGGTGGCAAGAAGCAGGCTTACAGAAGCAGAAGCATGGTTACAGGGATTTCATTGTTTCATCTAAATGTAGCAGTTGTAGTTAACCAAGGACAGTTGGTTATTCGGGTTGGGCACAAAGAATACAAAGAATTCAGTTATGACTCTCTCAGCATCCCGGATACCGTCCTGCTGACCTTGCTTTGTGGTCCAAGCTGCAGACCACAGATATCTGGTTGGCGTTGGATGAGAGCAGCACCTGGTTCCCTCCTGTACTTTTCTCATAACTTGACCTTGGCAAATTAGCAAGAACAATTTAAACAGGCAATAAGCATAGTGGGGGTCTTTCAATACAACTCTTTAGTGTTATGGTGGAGGTTCCACCCAAGCTCCCTCTCCTACCTCCCTCCAAACCCTGTTGCATCTCAAAAATCCTGCCAAAAAATATCACCTCCCCCAGAGATGCTCAAGACCAATCCCACAGGGTATTTAAACTGCACCCCAGAAAATAGCTGTGTGGTTTTCCAATTTCTCTCTCCCATCTCCTCTCTTGGGGGATGGAAGGCCATCCAGGAGTATTGTATTCATTAAACATGGGCTTTTTCTAATTCAGTTTGATTTGGTCTGATTTGAAATGCTGCATTGGCAGACAGGCATATATTGGGGTGCAGAAACTTTTTATTAGCTTAAGTGGCAATACCTTGGTTCATGTAGAAGGTACAAAGTCTTGTACTCAGAGATAAGCATTAGGGGAACCAGGAATGTTAAATATACAGGGTTGTCTCTAAAAGGAAGAGATGTATAACCTTTTCTTCCCAGAAAGCTGGGGTCGTATGTATGTATGTATGTATGTATGTATGTATGTATGTATGTATGCATATACACATATATATTTTATTTCATTTTACGTTCCAATCACAGTAGTTCTCCCACCCCTCCTCCTGCCTGCCCTTGCCTCCCTCCTCAACCCACCCCCTATCCACTCCTACCAAGGGGTAAGGCCTCCCATGGGGAGTCAACAAAGCCTGGCACATTAAACTGGGGCAGGACCAAGCCCCTCCCCACTGCATTAAGTCTGAGTATAGTATCCCAGCAAAGGGAATGGGCTCCAAAAAGCTAGCTCATGCACAGGGATAGATCCTGGTCCCACTTCCAGGGACCCCTCAGACATATCAAGGTACACAACTGTCTCCCACATACAGAGGGCCTAGTTGGGTCCCAGCTGTGGGTTCAGAGTTTATGAGTTCCCACTAGCTTGGTTCAGCTGTCTCTGTACATTTCTCAGACATTATCTTGATCTCCCCTTGCTTACATATTCTCTCCTCCCTCTCTTCGACTGGATTTCAGAGCTCTGCCTGGTTCTTGGTTGTAGATCTCTGCATCTGGTTCCATCAGTTATCGGATGAAGGTTCTATGATGATAATTGGGGTATGCACCAATCTGATTACAGATGAAGGTCCGTCTCAGGCGCCCTCTCCGCTGTGGCTAGGAATCTAAGCTGGGGTCACCCTTGTTGATTCCAGGGGATTTCCCTAGCACCTCTGATTACTCCCTAATGGCTCTCTCAAGATATCTCATTCATTGCTCTCCCACTCAGCCCCCCCCCCCCACAACTCAACCATTCCATTCCCTCATGGTCTTACCCCCATCCCTTCCCCTGACCACGGCTCCTTACTCCCAGCTTACCCAGGAGATTTCATCTAATTCCCCCTTCCCAGAGTGATCCATGCATCCCTCTTGTTTCCTAGCTTCCCTGGAGCTGACCACGGCCACTCTTATAAAGAAAACATCCAATTGGGAGACTTGCTTACAGTTTCAGAGGGTCAGTCCATAATCATCGTGATGGGGAGCTTGGCAGATGTGGTGCTCGAGTAGTAGCTGAAATTCCTTTGTCTCGCAGGCAACAGGAAGTTGACTGAGACACCGGGCAGTGTCCTGAGCATGGGAAGCCTCAAAGCCCACCCCCACAGTGACACACTTCCTCCAACAAGGCCATCCCCACTGTGACAAAGCTACAAATCCTAATAGTGCCACCCCCCTGAGATTATGGGGGGGGGTCAATTACATTCAAACTACTACAGCTGGCAATGGATGTAGCTAATAGCCCGGTGACCTCTGCATTATCTGTATGGCCAGGCTATGCCTGGTTTCCCCACAAACTTTTACAAACAGGACCAGGGGTGATTTAATAGCCGAGTGCTCTTTGTGCTATCTGTATGATGGAAACCACACCAGATCCTTCTCAGGCCCTCAGGATGACACATATAGTCTATTTATAGAGCCTATCTTTATGGGAGAGGTGACATGTACTTTGAAATGAATTTCAATGTAATTATGCTTAAAGCTTTATTGTGCACATAGGGTGTGTTACACCAAGAAACTCTTTTCCAAACAGCACCAGCTATTGAGTCAAGTTGAACTGGATTTCCTTCTGGCTTTACACAGATCATTACTGTGCTGGCCCTGGTGTTTGCAGAGACCCAGAGGAAAAACAGAAAAGTAAAAGAAAAGTCTAGAATCACTCAAGCTCAAGTACAGTCTGATCCAGATATTTAACATGGATATTGGGGACAATATGCCACTGGGAACTATAATGTTGACAGACTCCTGCTTCATTTAAATACTTCCATGCCTGGGATAATCTTTTTTGTACCCTTTGTGAAGGTGTGTCTCTGTCCCTCCTCACCTGCCTAAGGCACCTTCTGGATTGGTTTAATAAAGAGCTGACTAGCCAATAGCTAAGCAGGACAGAATAGGTGGGACTTCTAAGGTGTAAGGATTCAGGCATTATGCTGGCCTGTCCTTGTCACCTGGCAGAATGCAGTCAGGCAGTACTCTGGTCAGCACAGGTTCCATGAGTACTAGTCTGCACACAGGTGCAAAGGACCCCTTTAAAAGACAGACCCTGCCCACTCATGCTCTCTTTCTGGCTCTTCTGGTTCTTCTCTCTCTTCTCTTTCTGCTCCTTTGCAGCTCTCTTCCTGCTGTTCCCCTGGGGCAGACAGGACTTTTCTGTCTCCCTCTTCTATCCTCTGTCTCTGTGTCTCTTTACATGTCTTTTCTTTCCTCCCCCGCCCCTTTCTAATAAAACTTCTCACTTTAACTCTGTCTGCCTGGTGTGTTTGTCCCTCAGCCTGGGTCACCCTTGCCTGCCATGGAGTCGGCCATGGCGCCACACACGAGGACCCCCTAAAGCTTTATTGAAATACAAGGAGCGATAGGAACTCTGGGGAAGAATCTGAGGCTTGGGGAGATTCACCAGACAGACATGGAGGAAGTCAGACATATAGTTCTAAGGGGAGGTAATGAGTCACAGAGCAAAACATAATATAAATGAATTATTTTAAATTTTAAGAGCTAGTTGGGAAAAAGCCTACGCTTAGACCAAGCTTTCATAATGAGAAGTCTCTGTGTCAGCCAGACAGTGGTGGCTCACACCTTTAATCCCAGCATTTGTGATGCAGAGGCAGGCAGACCTCTGTGAGTTCAAAGCCAGCCTGGTCTACAAGAGCAAGTTCCAGGACAGCCAGGGCTACACAGAGAAACCTTGTCTTGAAAAACCAAATGGAAAAAGTCTCCGAGTCATTATCCAGGAGCTGGTGGTCTGAAGAGAGACCTGCTACACATCTGAGTTGGTTGCAGACGGTCTTGCCCTCCCACAGACTTACTAGTGTGTATGATAAACTCTACAGCCACCAACTATGTCAGCTGCCTTTTCCATCTCTGCAACAAATCTCTGCAAAAGCAACTCAAGAAAGACTGATTTGGGCTCAGTCCTTACTGGGTGAGAGGGTGTGACAGTGTCCCTGCCAGGCAGCCTCCCTACTTCCCTCCATTGCTCTCCAGCCACACCCCTGTGACTAATGCTACCTGCCCCCCCCCTTAGCAGATCTTCTCTAGGGAACACATCACAGAATATTCGGGAGTGTACTTTGCCCATCAAGTTGACAGTCAAGTGAACTATTACATTGCCAGCAAGGGTGACTCAGCAGGTATTTGTAAAGGCATTTCTTCATAAGCCTGACAACCTGAGTTCAATCCCTGAAACTCACATAAAGATGGAAGGAGAGAGCCAACACACACACACACACACACACACACACACACACACACACACACACTAACCACCACACCAACCAAGATCCTAGTTTCTTCCTCCTCTCTACAATCTAGACTGCTCAGGTCCCCATTAGACTGTTGGGGTCAGCAGTGACCAGAGCTGTAAATGTGCTCACTCACTTCAAAGTGGAGACCTTCTCTCTCGTTCTCCATTTAACAAACAATAATCCCGTGCTTCTTCAAAATCAGACCATGCCTCAGGACACATGTCTATCTTAAAATAAACACAGCATCCAATGAGCTGACCTCTCTGCATCTGTCAACGGTTTGTGAAATGGTTTGGAAAGTGTACAGACAACAGATAAAGAATTGTGGGATGGTGAGATGGCTCTGTGGGCAGAGCCTGCTGTGAAGATGTGAGGATCTCATTAAGGTCCCCACAAGCCATGAAAAGCAAAGCATGATTCTGTAGCACATGTCTGTAGTCCCAGCACTCAGAAGCTCACGGCTGGCTAGCCTGCAAGCAAGAGACCCTGTCTTGTCTTAAACAAGGTGGAAGATGAAGGAGGATAGATAGAGGCCCTCTCACTAACATAACACACACACACACACACACACACACACACACACACACACAGAGGCAGGAGTGGAGCTGAGCTCCCCTGACCACCCCCCACCACACACAAAGAATTAATGACCTGTAATCTCTAAGTTAAACTGTCAAAGTATATTATCCAAGCAAAGTTTACATGTATCATCTGTAGTCAAATAAACAAACAAAATTATTTTTCCTGAAAGTTATTGTAGGAAATATATTTCAGAGCTGAATAATCCTTACAAAGACATTCTTGTTTAACAGAACTTGATTGAAGTTAATGGTTGACATGTATTGAGATTTCCCTTTACTGGATTGTTTTGGTAAATGGACAGATTCAATTGATCTCTCACTATTTCCTAGTTATTTAGCCTATTTTCCTTTCCAGAATTGGCTTAACAAGTAGAAACTATGAGAATAAAGAACCATACAAATCAAAATAGACACTAGTGGCAAATATGCCAATAGGTCTTGCTAGGGCTGCTGACCTTTCTAAAGCTCTATTATTCTGCTCCACAAAGCAAACACAGGTAAGACTACAGAAAAGCACAATCAAACAATAAGCTATTATGTGTGAGGTTGGCCTTCTGCACACATGGGAAAATCAACTACTTCCTTAGACCTTTGAGACTAATATATATTAATGACCAAGAGTCCTTGAGATGAATCAGCAGGTAAAGGCACCTGCCACCAACCCTGGCCCACAGGTCTGCTTTGGCACATGTGAGCGTTCTGCGTAGTAGATGCACACTGTCAGAGCTAAGCAGCCTACTTGACCCCAGCTTTCTGGACATTGTGTTTGTCTGTCTGTCTTTCTTTGTTCCCCTGGCCACTCTAGTCATGTTTCCAAGACTAAGTGGTGTATGGAAGCAATGCATACTCTATTCAAATTTGTAAATATCTATCTATCTATCTATCTATCTATCTATCTATCTATCTATCTATCTAAGACAGGGTCTCACTGAGTAGCCTTCACTGGCCTGAAGCTTGATATGGCTTCCAACTCATCTGCTTCTGGAGTGCTGGGACTAAAGGCTTGTACTAGACCATCTGACCAAAATGTGTACATATATTTAAGTATCTGCCTGACCTTTTAGGAGTATGTAATTGGCAGCATCAGGCAAATACTTTAACTATTTATACACAGGCATAATGTGGGTTAGCCCACACACCTGTGGCCAATGGGAATCCCATTTATAATGAATCAACTCTCCCTGTCCCTACGGCTTAACTTGCCTATCTCCATGCCTGAAGTAATTCTGAATGTCCTCTAAGATTGACTTCTCACTAATATCTGGAGCAGAGAAAGGGGTAAGGTCCTTCACACTCTTCAGAGTATCTCAAAAGCCTGCAGCTGCACTACTGCCCGTCCTTGGCCATCAGGTTCCTGAGAGCTCTAAGCTCCCTGATCATACCACCTACTAGCCTCAAGGATGCAACCTGAATGTTTTCTGAAGACTGTGGCAACTTCACATTCTTCCACCTTTCTCCAAGCACAGTCATCTTGCTGAGTGATTGCTGGGTCCGTCTGGATCCCCCATTCAATACCCTGACACTTCACCCTGGTATTGTAAGCATCTCGGCCACAATCTTACTTCCACTTCCCCGTACTTTCCTCTAATTTGAGAATATACTGCATAGCACACTGCCAGCCTCTGCGCCCAATCCAAAACCAAAGTCTTGGAAATAAAAGATCAGCGTTGGAATATGCAACGTCATCTCAAAGAAACGTGCAACAGCTCCTGAGACTTGAAATCACACAGATGACTTGACACATTTTAAAAGATGTGTCAAGGCAAGTCTAGGCTGCCCTCGCTAATCCACTGAGTTACTTTATTTCTATGTACCATTTTCAGTAAAGATGAGGTAAGGCTAGAATCTTCTCCTCAAGATCATTTTGGGATTAAAACGCTGCCTAGTGCTTGGACATGCTTACCCAGACACTTTATGAATTCCTCGACAAAACTGAGAACCACAAATTTTGTTGTGCCGTGTTATTTTTTTTTGCTCAGCGTTACACCACACATTAGTAATTTTTCTCATGCCACACCTGCCCCTAAGTGTCTGTAAGAATTTCTTTTCCCAACTTCGACATGCCACTTACGGGCCCCGAATCCCTTCCAGTTTCGAACTACCCCGGGAAATCAAGAATGAGCCGGGACAGCCATTCCTGAGATTCGGTGACTGGGACGAAGGGGCCGGGAGGCGGTGCCCGCCCCGGGAGCGCCCGCTCCGAGCCCCGCCTTCCAGGAACCAGTCAACAACCCCTGGCCAGCGACCTTTGAACCCCCACGGCCCGAGGGCCGGGACCGGAAGTACGGACGAGCGGCCAATAAGAAGCGAGGGCCCCCGCGTAGAGGGCGGAAGAGAAGCGGCCCAGTTCGGAGGGCGGCCTCCGCCGCCGCCATCTGTCACCGCACTCCGGCCCCGGCAGCGCGTTGCTGGTGCCCCGCCAGGGCCCTCGGCAGAGCCCGCTCCTCGGTCTGTCATCTCTCGGCTGCGTTCTCGCCCCTGCCTTCCTCCCGGAATGGATCTGGTCGGAGTGTCAACCCCTGAGCCCGGCCCCGCATCGGCCTGGGGAGCCAGTAAGGTGAGCGGTGGTCGCCGCGGGCGCTCCCGCGGGACGCTCGTCTCCGGAGCCGGGACAGGCGACTCGGCCAGCCTCGGGGCGGGCCCCTGCCGGCCCGGCGCCGAGGCTCGTCCCCTGCCCAGGTGCCCGGTGCGTCAGCCCTACGCCGAGAAAGCAGCTAACACAGAGAATTGGCTTGTTAGCCCAGTTCGGCAGTTTCTTGTTTTTGAAATGGTAAAGGTAAACATCTAGGCGTGCCTTCCCGCTCCACCCACTGCTACTACCAAAGCGGGCAGTAGCACTGTAAAATGGTTATGAATTCTTGATCTGCCACAGGGGTGGCTCCCCCATACCGCTCGAACGGCAGACAAAGGTTCTTTTCTGTTCACGTCTGATTTCGAGCCTGTCCCTTTTTTCGTATTACATCGGCTAGGATGGAAAGCTCCTGGGTGCTTCATTGCTTAGGAGGAAAAGACTGCAGACACGTGTGTGAGCAATCCTGTTTCATTTGGGGTTTGCATCCCTCAGCTGTAAGGTCCTGAAGAGGGCCCAGCCTTTTAAACCTCATAATAGTTGTTAATTGACGTACTAATCTTGTTGAAGCATACTTTTTACAGAAGAGTAATTATGTGTTAAGAGTTTGGTTTTTTGTTTTTTCGAGATAGGGTTTCCTCTGTGTAGCACTGGCTCAACCCCTGCTCAACTGTTAAGTTCTTACAAAGTTCATTTTATAAGTTTATAAACCTGTAGGAAGAGTCAAGTGTTCCATTGTAAATGTGGTTGCATCTCCATGACATTTTACCCATTTGTGTGAGACTCTGATCTTGTTGATGAGGTCAGGATTAACAGACATAAAAGGATAGCATCAGACATTGACAATAAAAATACAGGCCAGATTTTTTTCAATTTCCCCAGTTAAACACCCACAGAGGTTGTAGGAAAAGTTCAGTGAAAACATTGTGCCCTCTCAAATGTTCTATTTCCTAAATAAGTAATGCTGGATAAATGATGCCCATCACCTTCTCATATAAGTGTATATCACCAGAACTATAAAATCCCATTTTCATTATTTGACAAAAAAATGTGTTCTTGCAGTTGACTGGTAGCTTGTTGGGTAGACGGATTACCAAAACCAGCATCACTTAACGGTTTCCTTTTCTAACGTGGAAAACCAGAGTGAGCGAATGCCTAAGGAGGAAGAGGCTTGAAAATAGTATTGTTTTATCTCTGTTTGTTTGTTTTTGTTTTGAGACAGAGTTTCTCTGCCTTGGCTGTCCTGGAACTTGCTCTGTTGACCAGGCTGGCCTTGAGCGTTTCCTACCTTGTTTCCCAGGTTCTGGGATTGAAGGCATGGGCCACTGCCACCCAGTTTTGTTTTACATTTTAGAAAACCAGTGATGTTTACTTTAATAGGAGGTACTTCCTTCTTTTATTTATTTGTTTTATGTTTTTGGATTGAAATATACAGGAAAATCTATTCCACAGATACATAGTTGTAGCAAATATAATTGAAGATGGACAATAGAACACAGTAGAGAGAAATAAAATGGAGTTAGCCTCTAACTGTTAAAGATGGACATTTATATCCTTGATTTGCTACCTTAGAAAATTTTGAAAAATGTGAATGTACAAGCATACCTTCAGTGAGCCAGCAGAGCAATGCTATCAGTTCTTATGTAGACTCTAAACACTCTATTATAGTTGAATGAGAATTACAAAGAAAAAGCATATCTTAGTAATGTTGAGAAAGTTTTGACCTCACAGTTCTTCTGATAGGTCCCCACTGACCTGTTCTCCCAGGTACCAGTAACAGAATACCACACTGCTTTACAGACAAAAAAGTTGTAGGCCGTAGCCCAAGAAGGGTGGAGGGGTGCTGTCAAATGAGAGGCAGAAGTGAGGAAGTATGTAGCTCTTACAGGGAGTTGTAGAAACGAGTCTGTGGAACTTCCATGGTCACCACTGAGTCTGAGAAACTGAAAACCCAGGGGAGCTTCAGGAAACATGACAAGTCTAACATGGTGTCCTGGCTGTCTATCTACAGTAGAAAACCCAGAGGAGCTTCAGGAAACATGACAAGTCTTAACGTGGTGTCCTGGGTGACTATCTATAGTAGAAAACCAGAGGAGCTTCAGGAAACATGACAAGTCTAACATGGTGTCCTGGCTGTCTATCTACAGTAGAAAACCCAGGGAAGCTTCAGGAAACATGACAAGTCTTAACGTGGTGTCCTGGGTGTCTGTCTATAGTAGAAACCCAGAGGAGCTTCGGGAAACATGACAAGTCTAACATGGTGTCCTGGCTGTCTATCTACAGTAGAAAAGACAGGGAAGCTTCAGGAAACATGACAAGTCTAACATGGTGTCCTGGTTGTCTGTCTATAGTAGAAAACCCAGAGGAGCTTCAGGAAACATGACAAGTCTAACATGGTGTCCTGCGTGTCTATCTATAGTAGAAACCCAGAGGAGCTTCAGGAAACATGACAAGTCTAACATGGTGTCCTGCGTGTCTATCTATAGTAGAAACCCAGAGGAGCTTCAGGAAACATGACAAGTCTAACATGGTGTCCTGGGTGTCTGTCTATAGGAGAAAAAAGGCACTAGGGGAAACTAAGGAAGTATTAATAATTAAGTATAGACTTTAGTTGTCACTGACAGATTGCCAGGCATTGTGTTGTGTGCCTGTAGTCCTAAGGCTAAGTGCAAGAAAATCAGGAGTTGAAAGCCAGCCTGGGCGACCTAGTGAGATCCTGTTTCAAACAAAATGATACTGGTTCACTAGCTGTGCCTGATGGTGTCCACCTGTATAGAAGCTGAGGCGGGAGGGGGGGTGGGGGGTGGCAGGTGGGAGGGGAAGTTTCAAGACAGTAACCGTTGGCTATATACTCTGTCTTCAAAAAAGGTTATATTAATTGTGACCCACAGGAAACACCCAGATCACTTTTCCCAGATGTTTGAATCAAACATGTGTCCTGGGTTATGGTGTTTGAAAGTGATCTTCCTGTGGGTTGTAATTTTCTTGCTTGAAGTGGAGGGCTGAAGTCTGTCAGTTGGGTTGAGCAGTCAGGGAGAGTCACCATTAGGAGAAGGAAAGGAGGCTGAGTCCACTCCAGGCCTCAGCTACCCAGAGACAGTGAAGGGCAGTCTGCAGTGCTGGGTGGCTGCCAGACTAGAGGGTGGGAAGAGTCTCAGTGGGGAGGTTAGGAGCTGGCTATGGGGTTATCAGTACAGTCTTGGTTAGGTTTACGTAGCTGGAGACAAAATTCCTGAGAGAACAAATTAGAAGGTGAAAGGTTTTGGCTCATGGTTTCAGAGGGTTCAGACCGTGGCCACTTGGTTGTGTTTCTGGGTCCATAGCATGTCGTGGAAATCAGAGCTGGCCAGAGACCAGGGTGGAGAGCAGAAAGGAAGAACCCATATGATGTAATTGTCCCTGGAAGGCTCCTCACAGACACACCTAGAGATTTGAATCTAGGCATTTCTTAATCACAGACACACCTAGATTTGAGTCTAGGCATTTCTTAATCTGATTCTATTGATGGTCACAACTGACTTAGACACTCAGAAATGGCTATGTACTGTTTCTCGGGTGAGCTCTGTGTTGGGGAGTCAGTGCACTGATGAGCAGAACTGTAAGAGGGACTGGTGAGGGGTGTGTCCCAGACTCCTGTTGCTTTAGGCTACTGTTACTTTAACATTTTAAAACCATTACTATCAGTGTGTGTATTATGGGTGCATTTGGAGCAGTGCATGCGTGCCATGATTTGTATGTGGGAATAAGAAGACAGTTTTGTGATTCTTCCATCTTTGTGGGAGTTCTAGGGGTTGAATTTAGGTTCTCATGCTTGTTCTTGTCTATCAGCTGAGCCATCACTGGCCCAGTACCTCTTAACTACTCAGTAAAGAGTTTGATTTACCATGTGTAGACTCACAAGAAATTAACAGCAGACTCTCCACTACTTATCCCCAGTGCCAGTTCATAGGAGAAGCCCCTTTCAGCAGGATGGAGTGTTCCCTTTCCCAAAGCTGTCCCTCACAGAGCCCAGAATAATTTTATGGAAGGATTTTACTAGCTACTTTTAAATGTTTTGATTATATTTCAAACTGTGGGAGTCTGAAATGTGACTTACCTAACCTGAGGAGGTTGCCTCAGTGTGAGGTGCCTAGTTGAACTGCTTGGCAGAGATAGGGGAAGTGTAAGATTCCAAAGGACAGGATCATTGTGAGTGGGCAGCCCCATGCGCTGCTTTATCCGTGCCTTTGAGAGGGCACAGTTCCAGTGTGCTGTTATATCTGTGGTTCGTGTTTTGGGAATAGAGAAATGGCCACCTCAAAGTAACAAAATTACATCTGACATTGTTGACTCTTGGGAGATGTTTGTCAGCTAATAGTTTATATTTAAGGTCTTTTAGAATGTGGTGGCAGGTGACAGTAGACCATGAGCCTCAGAAATAGGTGTGCAGGATGGAGGAGATCATTGGAGGTGAGGAAAGGCCAAGGCCTCTGCAGCTTTGGACTGACTACACTTGGTTATCTTTTCGTTGTTTCCTGTGGCAAGTATCATTCAATGCGCACTTGAATGTTTTCTGTCTGAAGTTCAGTGCTGCATCCTCGGGTTGAGAGGGCTCCGCCCCTCAAGGGGCTTTAGCTCTGTCCTGGCTGGTGATAAACTTCCGGGGTGATTCTGCAGTTCAGTTTCTAAGCCTTTAAAATGCAGATGGTGTTTCTGGGGTAGTCTACAGCTCGCACCTTTAATCCTAGCACTTGAAAGAAGAGCCTGGTCTACACGGGGAGTTTCAGGATAGCCAGAGTCACAAAATAGAGAGACCCGAATGAAAATAAGGACATGATGCTCCATGTTGAGCAGAAGGGCTTTATTATAGAAATAAGGGAGAGTACAGCCAGCGGCATCTGGAAGGGTCCAGACTGAAAGGGGCCGTGAGAGGAGGTGCTTGGGAGGAGAAGAGAAAGGAGCAAGAGAATGGACGACAGGACAAACAGATCAAGAGAAGGCAAAGACCATGAGGCCAAGAGCGCTGGTTATGTGGAGGCAGAAACTGGGGAAGGGCCCAGGCCCTGGGCTGAGAGGGTTAGGGTGGGGGCGGGGTGAGACATGCTGGTGGGGAGCCAAAGGTACTGAGTAAGACTCGTCCAGGGTGGCGTGATTTAAATCACCTAGGTTATATTCTTAGTTAGCTAAGTGAATAATACTAAATGTAGGGAAATGTTATCCATTGGGCTGGGAATGTAGCTCGTGCTAGAGTAATTGCCTGGAATGGTGAGACCTTAGATTCAGTCCCCCCATTTCAAAAGAAAAGGGGCAGGAGGTGCTAACTGCTTTCTGTTAGTCAGTGTCCAATGTGGTAAGAATCATGACTGGGGGGAAACAGTCATCTGCTTTGGGAGACTGAAACTGATCAGGTTGAGAATTTCTTTATTTTTATTCGATGTGCATTGGTGTTCTATCTGCATGTATATCTGTATGAAGGTGTCATATCCCCCCAGGACTAAAGTTACAGACAATTGTGAATTGGCATGTGGGTGCTGGGAATTGAACCTAGGTCCTCGGGAAGAACAGCCAGTGATCTTACCCCACCCCCTCCCCTGAGCCATTGCTTCTGTGCCAGACTAAGCATTTCTAGGTTAAAGAATAGAATGCCAACGAAAGCCATGTTCTACACATGATTGAGAGCTTCAGTCAACCTGCAGGGAGTCTCTGCTCTCTCTTGGTGGGCCTTCTAAGAGGATGGACTGCCTCCTCGATGGCTGGGGTCAGCTCCCTTGGGCATGAGGTAGTTGTCATTGTTGACCGTCCCCAGGCTCCACCCAGGCAGCCCACCCAAGTCAGTTCTGACCCCCTTTAGTGCTCTGGAGCCCACATGTGGGTGGTTCTTGCTCATTTGTCTCAGACACCATGACGTGTACCTTCACCTCTTCACCTTGGTTAGAAAGTTGTGTGGCTGATAGAGGTGTCACTGTTAACCCTAACGTAGACACTCATTAAGGAGTGAGTTCATACTTTATACCAAGGCAGTAAAAGTAACTAGTAACCACCAACGCCCAGCTTCAGGAAATTCTTATCAAACACCTTTCTGAAGCTGGGCAGTAGTGGCACACGCCTTAACCCCAGCACTTGGGAGGCAGAGGTAGGTAGATTTCTGTGGTTTTGAGACCAGCTTGATCTATAAGAACTAATTCCTGGTCTACAAGAACAGGTTCCAGAAACACAGAGAAGCCCTGTCTTGAAAAACCGAAAGGAAGGAAGGAAGGAAGGAAGAATTTCCTGAGCTGAGAGCTCCTTGCTTAGTGGGATGCTGTATAACAGCCCATTACATTTTTCAGCCTTTAGAACAGGCCTGCCAAACAAGCCAGGTGTGTCTGGCTAAGTTTACAGTTAACCCAATAGGATTTGAGTTGGGGGCTGGACCACATGGCACCTGCTGCTATCTGACAGAGTTCAGCCAGTCCCTGGGACTCACATGATAGAAGGAAAGAATCAACTCCCACAAGTTGTCCTTTGACCTCTGGCATTGTGCTTGTACACAAGAGTAAATAAGTGAAAATGTAATTTAAAAAAAAAAAAAAAACTTCTGAGAGATGCTTCCTTTTAAGATGAGTTTTGTAAATAGCTAATTATTCTGTTTGGTCATTTTAAGTAGTTTAATTCTCAAAAGATAACCTCACTTTTGAGTTTTTAAATCATTGTCATAAAGTTTTTCTCTTTTGCTTCATTAGTGCCCATGGGCTACCCCTCAAAACACAGCATCCTGCTCATTGACCGAGGTGATGAGTGAAGAGTTGGCCAAAGAGCTGCAGTTAGAAGAAGAAGCAGCCGCTTTTCCTGGAAGTTGTGTACGTGTCGCTGAGCGTTTGCTTTAACAGAGCGTCGCCATCTGCCGGGCACAGTGTTAGAAATGACGGAGTGCACAAGAACAATCCCTGCCCTGAGCTCCATCCCTGACTCAGCACAGACTTGAGTGTCCCTACAAATTTGAACACGTCAAAAAGTGCTCAGGAAATTTCAGACTAGAATTCTTCAATCAGGAGGACTTAGCTGAGTCTGCGTAAATCATTGCAAAATCTGAAGACCTCAAAGTCCTTAGTACTTTTGGTCCCGAACAATTCAGATAGAGAGTCTGAGTTTGCATGATTTTAGACAAACCGCTGTTTCTGTGGGTTTTATTCCTGTTACTGCAACAGTTGAACTGTTAGGTGTAGTTTTCTAGTGTCTGTTGTTTGTCCCTTCATTAGTTTTCTCTCTACTTTGAAAAGTAGATGAAAAAAGCATTCTGGGTCTCAGTATGGATTTCCCATAATTCCATAGCGCTTACGTTTTTTTCTCTCATCTGTCACACCTCACTGGGGCTCTCTGAGTTGCCATGGGTGGGTCTGAGGCTGGCTGAGGAAACGAGATGGTAAATAGACTCCCACCTCTTCTTCACTGAGATTTTAGCATGCCTACTCTCACGGTCAGTAGCTGTTTGCACAGCACATCACGTCAGCTTATATCATCTTATTTTGAATAGTGTTGCTGAAGGACCATTCATTTCTGGAGAAAACATTGACACTTCCAGTGACCTAATGCTGGCTCAGATGCTACAGATGGAATTTGACAGAGAATATGATGCACAGCTTAGGCGTGAAGAAAAAAAGTTCAATGGTGATAGCAAAGGTACCTGACCTTATTGTGACGTTTCTGTTGGGTGGTAGGAAATGCCTGTACACACTCCCAAATAAACAGTCAACTATTTTTACCTTTTTAGTTTGCATCTCATTTGAAAACTATCGCAAAGTGCATCCTTTTGAAGACAGTGACAGCTCTGAAGATGAGGTTGACTGGCAGGACACTCGTGATGACCCCTACAGACCAGGTGCTTTCCATTTCTGGGGTGCAGGGGGAGGGCAGAGGAGGTGACCCCTACAGACCAGGTGCTTTCCATTTCTGGGGTGCAGGGGGGAGGGCAGAGGAAGGTGACCCCTACAGACCAGGTGCTTTCCATTTCTGGGGTGCAGGGGGAGGGCAGAGGAAGGTGACCCCTACAGACCAGGTGCTTTCTATTTCTGGGGTGCAGGGGGAGGGCAGAAGAAGATAATTGTCCCAATGAACTTGTTTAGTTTTGTGCTTAGATTTGACCTCATTTGATAATTCACTCAGTTAGGTTCAAGTATCTCTCCAGATAGTGCTCTTTGCTGTTTTTATATTCTTGGCTTTTCTTAATTGCCTTTAGCAAAGCCAATTCCTACTCCAAAAAGGGCTTTATTGGAAAAGGGAAAGACATCACCACTAAGCATGATGAAATAGTCTGTGGGAGAAAGAACACAGCAAGAATGGAAAATGTAAGTTACAGAAAGTATTAAATATATTCTCCAAACAGCATTCTAGTCCAGGTATGGTGAAGCATGCCTTTAATCCCAACACATGGGAGGCAGAGATGTATGGTCTACATAGTGAGCTGCAGGCCATACTTTCTGAGGATACTTTCTGAGACCCTCTCTTCAAACACAAAAGCAAACAAACCAACAGCATTCTGGATACTGTACAGTAAATGTCTAAAAATCTACTTTATATGAGTCTGAAGCTCATGACCCACCTGCCACCTCTGTGCCGGTGTCCCCATACCAGGCTGCAGAGGCGGCTCTAGAGGATGGCATAACTCAGAAACTCAGCCACTCAGAGAATAGAGTCCTGTAGAGTAAAACCTATGAGGATGCCTCAAATCTTACTTGATTTATAAGACTCTAAGATTAAGAAGTAAAGCTGAGCACAGTGGCACATGCTTGTAATCTAGCACTTGGGAGATAGCGGAAGGGGATAAGGAATTAAAGGTCATCCTTGGCTACACAGTGATTTCAAGGCTAGCCAGGACTAAAGTAGACACTGTCTTTAAAAAAAAGAATAAACCAATGAATGAATGAATCTTAATCCTTAGTTCATTATTTTTTTTTTTTTTTTTTTATAAAATAGCACTTCTATAGAGCATAGCAATGGTAATGGAACAAGAACTAGAAGAGAAGAAATTTGTGTACTTTTTAGACTTTTTGGCTTTGTGGTACTGGTGCTCAGCTGTAGTGTCTTGTACATGCTGGGCAAGCCACGGAGCTCCACTCCCACCCAGCACCACGCTTTTAGAACTACTTCTCCAGAGTTAAAAATAAATTACCACTTAAAAAAAATATGTTTCTCAGTGGTTAAGAGCACTTGTTCTTCCAGAGGGTCTGAGTTTGATTCCTAGCACCCATCGGTTGCTCACAACCATCTCTATGTAAACTCCAGCTCCAGCAAAACAAGCACACACACACGCTTTTAAAGTTTTTTCTTTTGTTTTTTATTAGTGGTGTGTGTGCTTGTATGTCGAGGCGGGCGTGGTGGTGGGGGTCGTGTAGAGATGTCCAGGTGTCTGTGGAGGCCACAGAAGGGTGCTAGATCCCTGGAGCTGGAGTTACAGGTTGTTGTGAACCTGTAGACATGTACTGGGAACTGACTCGGGTCCTCTGGAAGAACAGCAAGTGTTCTTAATTGGGAAGCCATTTCTTCAGTCCCAAATAAATCTTTTTAAAAGTATTTTCTTTTATAAATGCTGTGGCCAGTAAGAAACATGCAGACCTTAGTGCACAAGTATTTGATAAGTGAATATCTTATTCAGTATGGTTGTGTTGGAGATGTTTTCAGGGTGGTTGGGTTGTATCTTGTGGCCATGTTTTCAGGATGGTTGGGTTGTAATATTGTGTGACTTTTGGAATGTGCTGTTCAGCAGAACTTTGCCTGTCTCTGTCTTCTGATATGATAGCTGTATTTGCTATTAAGCACTTGGTGCAACTAAGAAACTGAATTTTAATTAACTGAAATTTAAATATCTACACAGTGGCTAGTAGCTATCTAAATGGACTGTGCATCTCTATAATTGTCATGGAGGTGATTGGTATAGTTTGCTGTAGCAACTTACTCTTCAAAAATAATTATGAAATTATATCTCTTCCATAAGGCTTCCCAATATAACATTGTTCTTTGGCATAAAACAAGATATAAAACAAATGCTGAGAGACATTCACTGTAATGGGGTAAGGTGTTTTCTCTGCATAGAAGACTACACCTTCCTTTGGGCTGCAGTTTCTTTGGGTGTTGCTCCTCTTTGTGACAGGGTCTGTTTCTGCACAAGTTCATCTATTGAGCAGGACATCTACAAGACTGACTTCTCGATGTGTGCAACACCATTCCCATATGAAAACATTTAACTGCTGATGTTTTTGTCTTTGTCAGTTTGCACCTGGCTTTCAGGTAGGGGATGGAATTGGAATGGATTTAAAACTATCCAACCATGTTTTCAATGCCTTAAAACAACATGCCTACTCGGAAGAGCGTCGAAGTGCCCCGTCTCCACGAGAAGAAGGAACATTCTACCGCTGTAAGCATTCTTAGCACCTCGCTCACTTTGATGGAGAAATTCATGTTAGAAACTAATGTTTGAAGGGAAAAGAATAAGACAAAATTTCATGACTTCTTTCCCCTCCACCCCTGAAACTATCTTTTCAAATCAATGCTACTCAAATGACTTTTGCTTTTTGGCATATTTTACTTAACATAATTTAGTTAATCAGTTATTTAAAACCCATATTATGGAGTTTTAAGTTTCTAGAAACAGCGCTGCCAAGCACTTAGGATTGGTTTGGCATAGAAGGTGAAGCCACTCTTGTATGACCCTCAGGAGAGCAGTGCCCACAGCAGCAGCCATAGCTCAGCCTCCAGGGTGCCTTCATCTATTGCTGGCTCACTTATTGTACCCAGGGACCAGGCGTGATGGCCCAGGTGGCAACCACTGTAGCTGGTGGTGTGGCTTCCAACTCCCCTGTCAGGCACACACTGGCCATGCTGTCCCATGAGACTTCAGGGGGAGGTAGTACTGTTGAGCCATCATTTACCGAGACCCTTGAGGAACCCGAGGAGCTTAGCAGAAACAGTTGGTGGCCCTGGACTTGATGTGCTCCCACAAGTTTTAGAGTGTGTATGAGGACCTGTATGAGGTTAACCCTGCTAGTATGTTAGTAACTGGGGGAAGCCATTCAGGCCTGCCCAGGACTAGTCTGGTGAGGGAGTTCAAAGTGACCTGAGGTGGCTCGTGTCTATAATCCCAGAGCTTTGGAGTTGGAAGCTAACACAGGAGTATTCATTGCCGTGGGTTTGAGGCTATCGTGGGTGTCACAGTCATTTCCTGGCCAGCTTAGATAAGTGAGACTGCCTTAAAAAAGAAAAAGAAAGTATAGTTATAGTAGTTCTCTGGGCTAATGCAAAAATGTTTAGTGACAATAGTTGAATATTGCAGATTTTTAAGGATCAATTTTGTTTTATGTGTATGGGTGTTTTGTCTGCATGTGTGTCTTTACCATGTGGGTGCCTGGTGCCCTTGGATTCCCTGGGACTGGAGTTAGACACTTGTGAATTGACATGTGGGTGCTGGGAATTAAACCCAGGTCCTTTAGAAGAGCAGTCAGTGCTCTTAACTGCTGAGACATTTCTCCAGCTCAGATGTTCCAGATTTTTTAAAAAAAAAAGAAAGAAAAAAATCGCATATTACATTGACACTTGTAACTACTTGTACTTAATGGTCTCTAATGTTTTACATTTAAAAAGATAATACCTATTTTGGAAATAACAAAATTACTAGATTCTTTAAAACACTAGTCTTTTATATCAATGAAGATAATTGTACTGTTTTAACAAGTGAATTTGCTAAACCCCTTTAAAAAACTGAAAGAGCTGAAGATGGCTCAGCACCCCACCAGGCAGCTGACAACTGCTTGTAGCCAGCTTGGAGGGGATGCCTCAGGCATGCGATTAAACCAGTGTTTGGGTTTTGATGTGTTTTAACTTCCAGTTTATTTTCTAAGGACAGAATGTGGAAGTTCTAGCCAAAAAATCCCCCTTAAAGGCTCAGGGTACACAGGGTAAGATGTTACAAGTTTGATAACTGGATCAGGACTAGAATGGAAAAATTGTATCATAGTCTCAATATACTCTGTAAGTATTGTATGAGTTCTACCTTCATAAAAGACACTGAGTCCTCAGTGGATGATACCTAGCTAGATAAAGATGCTACCGGGGAACCAAGAAAGGTCAGGGATTGGGGAAGGGGAGGGATTTTGTGTATATATTAAATTTATACACACCTGCCTGGCATCTCAATTGTACCAGTTACCTGCCCTGATCCATGTTTGCTGGCAGTAGTGTGGGGGCTGGGGAGGAGCACATTGATGCACTAGGAAGGGGATGGAAGGTAATATGACCCACACACACACACACACACACACACACACATACTCCTCTAGTCCTCTAGGAGGGAAGAGTGGATGAGTGTAAATGTGTGGTCCCAGCAGGACTCAAGGTTTGGTTTTCCTTAAAGAGACTGCTTTCCAGACCCACATCGTCTTCCACAAAGTGGGGAGACAGCTAGGAAGCCAGGAGTGCCCTTGGTGAGAAGGAAGGAGAAGCCCTTGGTGGGAACAGATGTCCTTTGGGGAAGCAGTCTGATGTACCAGAGCATCTCCCCCTCTGCAAGTGGAGGCTATGGTGCATTGCAGGAGAATGGCGGCTTTCTCCCTGGAGCTCAGTGTGGAGGCAGCTGATGAGTGTTCATCATCTTCAGATGCTTCCAGAGCAGTTATGTGGGCCCTGCCAGGGAGTGAACTGAGCCCGAGTCACTTCAAACACTCCATCCCTCGGGCTCCATGCTCTACCATCTTGGGGTTTGTCCCTCACTGGCTCCTGACCTTTGAAAATGGGTTACTGTGGTTACTGCCAGCACTTAACATCTCTTTGGGGCTATTCCTCAAGAAGCTCTGCCCCCAGGTTGTCTGCCACGGAAGCAGTGACTCTGTGGTCCAGACTTGGGACTGTCAGTCAGCAAACCCAGCTCCTGGGCCTCATGACACTGGAATTGAAACCCAGTGGCCCCTGGGGAAAGAACTGTATTGTGACCATGCTCTCCTAAGAGCCTGGCTTCAAAAGAGAATCTTTTCTGATGACCATTGCCACTTACGGTACTTTATCTCTTACAGGAAAAAGCAGTTGATCCTAAGACAAGCTTACTTATGTATAAAATGGTCAACTCTGGAATGTTGGAGACAATCACTGGCTGTATTAGTACAGGAAAGAATCTGTTGTCTTTCATGCGTATGGAGGGAGGTAAATGAACAAACACCTTTCTCCTCAGGACTGATGGATTTCATATCTTCAAACTTATGCTGCATAGCAAGAAGAGTCATTATTGTAGAAAGTTTGAACATTACTTTTTATTTGTTTATTTTGTACTTAAAAAGAATTCAAGTGCCTATTGGTTAAGCCTTTGCCTTTAGTTTTCTTAACTATTTACCTTTACACACAGACCCGTAACACACAAACATATTAAACTGGATTGTTAAGTTCTAACAAGGAAGAGAATAGAAAGCAGTGTTGGGTCTGGGGATGTAGCTCATTGGTAGAGCTCATGCTTAGCATACATAAGGCCCTGGGTTCAATCTTCAGAACCAAAAAAAAAAAAAAAAGAAAGAAAGAAAGAAAGAAGAAAAAAAAAAGAAAAGGCAGTATGGGAAGGGGTTTACACTTTTGTACTTATGACCCGGAACAAATTATAATAAAACCTCACTTGGAAACTGCCCTGCACCTCATGGGATTTTTGTGGGGCTCAGTGAGATCTTATTTTATAATTCCTTTTATTAATCTTAAACATTTATTTCTTCCTTTATAATTTTTAGTTCAATCTTTCAAAGTTTGTATGCATTTGTTTATGTGATCTTCTCCCCCAGTTACATACCTTTGACTTTTAGGTATTAGTAGACAGTACTTTTGTGGACTACACTATACCTTTTAGACTTTTTTTTATTTATGTGTATGTGTGTACACTCCAGTGACGGTAGTAGGCCAGGAGGCATTGGATTCCCTGGAGCTGGAGTTAAAGTGGCTGTGAGCTGTGTGACATCAGTGCTAGGAACCAAATCCCAGTCCTGGAGCTGGAAGCTCAGAATGTACTCTTGACTTCAGCCGCGCCTCCCTCCCCCCCCCCCCCCCCCCCCCCACCTCCCCGTCCCCAGACCGTGCTGTTTTAAATGACAGTGTGGAAGTATTTAGGGAGACCCTTGAACTTTGATGTATTTTATAGCCATGCCCTTTAGCTAAATTCCTAATGAAATTGCTGTGGAAGTACTGTATGCCTTGTTTTCCTTTTTGTTAAATAGTGGAAGGCCCGAAATGGAGAGCTGGGTTTCCTCCCGTTTCAATCCTGAGCTTGCTAGTACATCAGGCTTTTTTGGGGGGGATTTCATGATTCTTCCCTTTTGATTTTTTTTAATATATGAAAGTTTTAATTAAAAGTTAAACAATATATTTCTTAGGGTCAGAGAGTTGGTTCAGAGGTAAAGCGCTTGCTGTGCTGTGTCTTGCAGGGGTGAGGACTGGAGCTCCCTGTACTCCTAGGGTAGAATGGGGTGGAGACGGGACTCCTAGAAGCTCACAGGTCAGCAACCTGGCTTACACGGACGCAACGAGTCTGTGCCCCCAGGTAGAAGGCAAGGACCAACACCCAGGGTTGTCTACTGACCCGCACTCACACAACATGTACATGAAAGGAAAATACTTATTTCCTAGTATGTTACAACAGTCAGACTCTCCATAACAGGAGGAAGTCACTCCAGTAAGAATAGTTACGACCAGTGAAAGATAATTATATGACAAAGCATGTAGTTCTATAAGGCCACAGTAGGTTAGGAAGAGACATATAGCAAGGTCATTGCCAGACACATTCAGGGAAGGCATCATGATGAAGTTAGATTTCCAATCACATTTTAAAAATAAGCAAAAACCCAATGTTGACAGCTAAAAGTTAGTTGAAGAAGTACATAGCACATACATCATCTGCAGTGGCTTGTCTATATAGATATTTCTGTATATGTATTAGTCAGGTTTCTTTAAAGGAACAGATAATGATAGAATTATACACACACATGCGCATGTACATGAGTGGCTTACAGGCTGTGGTCTGTTAGCCCAACAATGGATGTCTCCTGATAGAAAAGGCCAAGGACCTGTCAGTTGTTCAGTCCAGGAGACTGGATGTCTTAGCTGTCCGCAGTCTGGTGCTGGAGTCCCTGGGAATTCCTAGAGAGCAGCTGGTCTTCAGTCTGCACTGGGGTCATGAAGAAGTAGGTTCTAACACTACTGACCGGTGCTCAGCAGCAGGTCGATGAACTTGCCAGGAGAGTGAGGGCAAGAAGGCCTCCCTTGTCCTTTTCTGTGGGCTGCCACCAGAAGGTGTGGTCCAGATTTGGGGTGGATCCTCCCACCTCTCAAGAAAATCTTTGATAGTGTGTAAGTTGCTGGGGATTTAATTGATTCCCAATGTTTTCTAGTTGACAGCCAAGATTAGTCAGAACTGTGACAGTATTGGGAGAGCTAGGGCAGGAGGAGGCTGCCTCAGGCTTGTAGTACAGGCTTCAGCTCTGCCTATAATTTTGTGCTAATTACCAAATGTATATTTTTACCTGACAGTAAATGGTAGAGGTACAGAATATAGTGTGGTCTAAACACAATAGATGTAGTTAAGAAGGGCCTGAAGCTGGGCAAAGGGAAGCCAGACAGGGTGCACATAGGTAGTCCCAGCTTCTTAGGAGTTTAGAGTCCACTGGACCAACAGTAAGCCCTTGTTCTGGGGAGAAAAGGGGGCTGGGCATGTGGTACATACATAATCTCAGACAGGATTTCAAGCTCATCCTCAGCTACACAGTAAGTGTGGGACAAGCCTGGACTATCTGAGTCCCTGTTTCAGAAGATTAGCAGAGGGATATGCAATTTGTCTAAGGTACATGGAGTGTTTTGCTAGGAGAATGATGAGATGTTTAAATGGGACTCTGTATATCTGTGGAATACATCCAATGACAGGAAGCTCATGTCAGGTTTAGCCTATTCTGTCTAATAATTTAGGATATTGGGGACATTTCTGTGTACAGTCTCCAGTCTCTTTCTGAAAACTGCCTCATCCACTTGCCAATACTTAAGCAGCTTCCATGGACTGGGTCCTGGGTTCTGGAAGTCCCTGCTCTAACACCAACCTGCACTCAAGGTCTTAATACATAGACACATCCGATATGTGCTGTCCAGCATTTAAGCGGGGAAATGTCATGGTTTTGATGAATAGAACAGGGGCGTCTGATGAAGTGACTTGAGGACATACCCTGTATACATGGAAGATCAGGTTGAACCGCTTGGCAGACTACAAAGAGGAGGCCTGGAAGCAGCAGGGGCTGGGACAGGAAGGGCTGCATACCTGGAAGGGATCTGCACAGTGGGAACCAGAGGTGGGATTTTTATTTTCAAAAGACAACTTGGGCTGCTAGAAGGAAAACGAATGGTAATTTAAAAAGTCTTGGCTGTGAATGTAGTTCAGTACTTACGTAGCATGGAGAGTCCTGGCTTCAATCCTAATGCCCTAGAAAGATGTCATAGCAGTGTAAATAAACCAGTGGTAATGGAAGTAAAGAATAGGAATCTAGCCAGGCATTGGTGGCACACACCATCCTAGCACTCAGAAGCAGGCAGATCTCTGAGTTTGAGGCCAGCCTGGTCTACAGAATAAGTTCCAGGACTGGCAGAGTTACACAGAGAGACCCTGTCAAAACAACAACAAAGAATAGTAATCTATGTTTGGAAAGTACAGCCAACAGTCTTCTGTTCAATTGGATGTGGGGTGAGACCCTAGGAGAAAGTAGATCTAGGCAGCTGCCATCCGGGTTTGTTCTGGGCATGGAAAATTGAAGACACCTGCTAGACATCCAGGCAAACCAAGTATGGGTCGGATAAAGGGGCCTGCCATTCCATAGAGGACAGGCTTTGGGTTTGGCATGTTACAGGAGGAAGAGGTTCATAGTGTTTGCTAAAGGGCTCTGCTGACCTTGAGGCTGAATGGAGAAGTAACCATTAGAGTGTAATACAGAGAGAGGTTGCTGCTTTAATCCTCAGTTCTGTCCTCCGGAAGCATTCCCTTTCTCTTCAGCTAAGTGTGCCTGCAAGTATTTGGAAGTCAGTAGTGCTATGGGTTAGCTCACCTCCTTACTTCCCTCTTAGCCCAGCCTCTGCCTCCCTTCACTCTGGTCACTTGATCTGCATGAAGTGTGTCCTTGAGAGTACCTTGTTCACAAGCCCTCATGATCCCTGCTGGCTTTGCAGAGATGTCCAAGCTCTGTGCAGTCCCCTTGTCCTCTCTCTAGCCAAGATTAACTGCAGTGTCTGGGTTCCTCAGACAGCTCCCGTGTCTTGTTAATGCTGTTTTAAATGTGGCTGTTTGTCTGGGTTCCTCAGACAGCTCCCGTGTCTTGTTAATGCTGTTTAAATGTGGCTGTTTGTCTGGGTTCCTCAGGCAGCTCCCGGTGTCTTGTTAATACTGTTTAAATGTGGCTGTTTGTCTGGGTTCCTCAGGCAGCTCCCGTGTCTTGTTAATACTGTTTAAATGTGGCTGTTTGCAGTGCCCTCACCAGCGGCCTTGTCTGCTTCTCTGGGGCTTCTGTTGTCTCCCTGTCTGCATACTCACAGGCCAGGGTCCTTACACATCTGCTAAGAAGGACTACTCTATGTGTTGATTTTGTTGAGTTCATAGTAGTTTGTTTTAAGATGTGTGTTTTTCCATTTGTCAAAATTGATTCTATAGCGATGAAATACAGAACATTATATTGTAGATTGATGAAAAGTCTTCTGACAGGATGTTTTACTTAAAAAAACAAAACAAAACAACAAAAAAACCAAACCAAAACAAAACAAAACAAAAAAAACCCACCAGCTAGGAGCACCAGTATCTGTACTTCCAGATCCTGGGAAAGCTGTGGCTGGCTCTAGGAATTCCAGGCCATCCAAGGAAACATAGCAAGCTCCCTTAAGATACAAAACTTGAAGGTTTTTTTAAAGAAGACAAACTAGGATGACGCTTTGAAATGCGGTGGGTGTACTGGGGCGGAGTCTGAGACTGTCTCACTGGGGTAGAGTCAGAGATGGTCTCCCTGGGAACCGCTCACTCACTCACTCAATCACTTTGTTCTTCTTTTCCTTCAGCCTGGAGGATCACAGGGAAGGCAGTAAAAGCTATACCAACCGAATGTGCCATCAAGGTATTTAAAACAACCCTTAATGAGTTTAAGAATCGTGACAAATACATTAAAGATGATTTCAGGTTTAAAGACCGCTTCAGTAAACTAAATCCACGTAAGATCATCCGCATGTGGGCAGAGAAAGAAATGCACAATCTCACAAGGTAAAGAAAACAGTGGTGTGGCAGGTGACCTTAGGAATTGCCCTTTGTACCAGGACTTAGGCAGACCAAGCCCCATGCTATCTTTTAAGCAGCGTTACAGAAATAACAAAAGACCTTGACTGTCTTGTGCTCAGAAGGCTTTTTGTCACAAAATATTCCCATGCTTTGAACCAGAATTCAAAGGTTGTGACTGAAGAGGCGTTTTCCTTTAGTGACATTCAAGGAAGCTAAGGTGTCCTCTGTGAGGATGTCCCATCCTATATGACAACCTCTGACAGTCTTTCTGAGGGATCTCAGTGCTTGCAGGGCGCCCACCACACCCACGCCAATCTTTACACAATGCCCTTACACCTGTCAGGGTTCCTACCACTAGGGGCTGTATCTTACCTGGTTTTGCATTCCCGTACCTCCTGGGTGGAACATAGTAGCAGCTCATCACAGACCCTCGTTAGGTATTTGTTGAGTTAGTGGCATGTTTTCTCCTTCTGATCTTTATACTCCTGATCATTTCTTTCTATACAGAATGCAGAAGGCTGGAATCCCTTGTCCAACAGTTGTGCTACTTAAGAAGCACATTTTAGTTATGTCTTTCATTGGCCATGATCAAGTTCCAGCCCCTAAACTAAAAGAAGTACAGCTTAGTAGTGAAGAAATGAAGGACGCCTACTGTCAGACCCTCCATGTAAGTTGTGCTCCTACACACTGTCTCATAAATACATTTCTTTTACCCAGGTTAGAGTGTGCCTGTAGTCCCAGCTACTTGGGAGGCTGAGGCACATAAGTGCAGCTGTTCAAGGCCAACCTGGAGGAACATAGCACAAGAACCTATCTTACTAATGGTGATACTTTTTTTAAAAAAATCATGGAATCATACTTTTGAAGTAGCATAAGAAGGATAAACAGAATCTTGCGAAGGATTGTTGATATTGAAGTTGTCTTTTGGACAGGCATGATGGAACACACCTGCGCACTTGAGAAGGCAAAGAGAAGAAGATAGTCACAAGTTGGAGGCTGGCCTTGTCTATATTAAGCTTCAGTCAAGTAAACTATTTATTAAGACAGCTAGAGTGATGACTTAGTGATTAAGAACAGAGTTGCTGCTCTTACAGAGGATAAGGTTCTGTTCCCTGCACCCATGTCAGATGATTTACAACCGCCTGTAATTCTAGTTCTGGAGGATCTGATGCATATACAATGCATGCAAGAACTCACACATACACACAGAGTAAGCATAAATAATCTTTATTTAAACATTAAAGCTGCCTGTAACCCCACAACTTGAGCAGCTAAGGCTGAAGGATTGCCAAGTTGAAGGCCAGCTTGACCTCCTTAGTGAGACCCCCATCTCAACAGAAAGAGTGGTTTTCCTGTCAATCTGTTTGTGTGTTGAATGGTTTCAGGAAACTAAAATATTTATGGAGCAAAGGCACACTTCATTCTTAGCATTACTGACTTAGAATATGAAACCATTTCGCAGCACTTCCAGTCAAGTTTAGCAGATGGAATCCCTTTGTCTGACTCCTTAAAGGTTATGGTTCTTTAGCAGTAATGGAAGGGCCCAGGTGATGGTGGTGCACACCTGTAATCCCAGCGCTTACTACCTGTCAGGTGGGGGCAGGCAGAGCTCTGAATTCAAGGCCAGCCTGGTCTAGGGTTTCAGAACAGCCAGGGCTACCTAGAGAAACCTTGTCTCAAAAAACCAAAGAAAGAGCAAGAGAAGGGCAGGCCTGCAGCTGTGGTTGGGAAGCAGAGGGAAGCAGAGTGATGTCATTGTGGCAAAGTGATGATGACATTAAGGAAGGTAGGGGGGCGACAACGGGGTCCAGGTGCTAAGGTTGGAGAGCCCATGTCAGGATCTTGACAGTTACGTGTGTTTGGGGACAACAACTAAATTAAGTTTGAAGCCTCCCTCCTGCTTAAGAAAATGTCCCTGATGCTGTCATGATCCCTCTGCAGGGTTTTCAGGGGAGGAAGTGGACTCAAAGCCAGCATACTTGTGTGCAAAGCCCAAGACTGAGTTTGCACCCCTAGTACCCTGTAAGAGCCGGGTGTGTGCCTTAGTCCCAGCCCTGAGGGGAAACAGGAGGGCCCCCGGGCTTGCTGGCCAGCTACTCCAGCTGAATCTGTGGTAGTGAGAGGCGCTGTCTCAGGAACTAAGGTGGAGAGCAATGGGGAAGGACACCCGGCACGCATCTCTGGCTTCCACATGCGTGCACCTGCAAACCCCACATGCGTGCACCTGCACACCCCACATGTACATTCACGAATATAAGAGACACTTCGCTGCCAAGAGGAGAACACCAAAAAAAAGAAAAAAGAAACCCTTTTCTGGATGCTTTGGGCAGTGTGGAGGCTGGGGAAGAGGTGAAGTCATGAACTTCTCTTATAGAGTCTGTGAGAGGTAGCAAACAAAGTTTTCAGGTATAAAGTTAGGGGTTATCATTGATGATGAATTTGTGATGCTATTTAATTTAAAGGTTGGAAACCACATGTGCTAGTGCTACCCTCTGGGAGTCTGTGGCATGAGTTCATGAGTTCAGGACCATCCTAGGCTATATACCAAGACACTGGCTCACAAACAAGAACGTCTTCTACCATCACTGGCAGGAAGTATTTTCTACTTGGGATTGTGTCTCCTCCATGGAGGTCTTAGTGAAACACTTGTCCTTTTACAGAGGAAGTGGCTTGTCTTGGTCCCCCTGGTTAGATGACAGATGCCATTGGAATCTGAGCCTTGGCCTGGTTCCTTGCTGGTCACAGCAAGGAAGTAGAATGTCGTACAGGAGTTCAGTGACAGTATCCTGCTGTTCCCTCATTCTCCCAAACACCACTAATACAACAACAGAAATGCAGTCCTAATTGACTAAAAGAGAGAGGAGATAAGGGTTTGGGAATGAGTCTGTGACTCAGCTGTAGAATGTGTGTATGTGTCTTTGAGGTCAATCATTAGTGTGACCAAAACAAAAAATAAGAAAGGAAGGAACAAGATGTGTTGTCTTTCAAGACAGGCTTTTCTTTGTGTAGCCTTAGCTGTCCTGGAACTAGTTCTATAGACCAGGCTGGCCTCGAACTCAGAGATCTGCCTGCCTCTGTCTCCTGAGTGCTGGGATTAAAAGTGTCACTGTCACCCATGAAATAGGTTTTTAACTTGTATTTGTTGACACATTCATTTTAACTAGTGATCTGGTTTATTTAATAGAGATGTATTAGAGTTGTGCCTTCATTTCCCTTCTCACAGTTGATGCAGCGATTATACAATGAGTGTACCCTTGTGCACGCTGACCTCAGCGAGTATAACATGTTGTGGCACTCTGGAAAGGTAAGTAACATATTTCCGTTAATATTCAGATTACATTTCCTGGTGTAAATTATTGGCTGTAAATACCTCAGTCTGTGCTTTATGTTAACTAGGTCTGGTTGATTGATGTCAGTCAGTCTGTAGAACCAACCCATCCTCATGGCCTGGAGTTCTTATTCCGTGACTGTGGGAATGTTTCACAGGTTAGTGTGCAAAGCAATGTCTTCTAAGGATGTAACAGGTTCAAATATTTTTCTCCCCTCTAAGAGAATCATATTTATGGGAACTGAAGGGAGGGATGTCGGCTACTATTAGGGTAAGGAGATAAAGGAGAATTTTCAGAACTCATTCATGGACTCAAGTGGCCTCCATTTCTAAGAGATTAATTTTTGGTTTGGCGCCTGCTATTTAAGGAGCAAGTAGACTTAATGCATGTGTAGTGCTGCACCAAAGCTGGACCATTACTCCTCTCATTACTGTTCTGAGGAGGAGGAGACCAACTTCCTCAACGGGACACTGTCTGTCCTATACTCACTGTCACTCTGAAGTAGAGTGAAAACATTTTGAAATTCATGCCTTAAGCACAAAGTCTGGTCCCATTTCTTTCTTTCTTTTTTTTTTTTTTTTTTTTTTTTTTGTTTGTTTGTTTGTTTGTTTTGTTTTGTTTTGGTTTGGTTTGGTTTTGAGGCAGGGTTTCTCTGTAGCTTTGGAGCCTGTTCTGGAATTCACTCTGTGGATGAGCCTGGCCTTGAACCCACTGAGATCTGCCTACCTCTGTCTCCCAAGTGCTGCTGGGATTAAAGGCATGTGCCACCACTGCCCAGCCTGGTGGTTTCCATTTCTAAGGGAAAGGATTTGCTAGTAACAGATGCAAGCGAAAGAATAACCTGTAGGTAATCTGTGGGCCTGCTTAAAATTGTAATTCAGGGAGTTTAGTGAATGCATTGCATCTTTCCACACATAAGAGTGCCAAAGCCATTGTACACAGGGCACAGGTTCATAACTGAAGAAGACGTAGTAGGAAGCAGAAGAGTTACTGAAGACAGACAATACCGTGTAGAGCCTGGGCTGGTTAACCTTGAGAGGGAACGCACGATGGCTGCAAATGGTGAAGGGCCGAAGTGCAGCTTATGTGTCTGCTGTGTAAGGTCTTTGCTGGCCTTCTGATTGTGTGTGCATCATTGCTAGTTTTTCCAGAAAGGAGGCGTGAAGGAAGCCCTTAATGAGCGGGAGCTGTTCAATGCTGTTTCTGGCCTGAACATCTCAGCAGACAACGAAGCTGATTTCTTAGCTGAGGTGAGTGGCTGGCACACAGCTTTTTGTCTGCTGCTGCTGGGGAGAGCTGCCCAGAGGAGCTCAGTACTCTCCTCCAAACCTTGGCTCTTCCTTCTCTCTACATGGTTTCTTTCTTTTCAGGCATAAAACTTACACACACACACACACACACACACACACACACACACACACACCAACATACCCCAAACACACATGTCTTCACAGAGTTCATCATAGTTTGGTTAAAATGGGTAACAACAGGCTGGGTGTGGTACATATCTTTTATCCCAGCAGAAGCAGAAGGAGCTCTATGCGTTTTAGGGCAGCTTGGCCTACATAGTACATAGTGTGTTCCATGCCAAGGGCCTAAAAAGAAAAGATGGGCAATAGCACATTCCCAACTTACTCTCATTTCTCCAGTTTGAAGAATGAGGATGATGACTGGTCAACACCCAGTGTGATATCAAAAGAGTACCTGCCCTTCGCAGAACTTAGAAAACTAGAAGTAACTACATGCAGACATGCCTTCATTGTAGTGCCAGAGCCACAGGGACAAAGAGGCAGAAAGCCTGGACTGTATTATATAGAGAACTCCAGGCCTGCCAGCCAGGCTGCATAGTGAGATGCTCTCTTTAAAAACATATATATGTAGTGTGTGTGTGTGTGTGTGTGTGTGTGAGAGAGAGAGAGAGAGAGAGAGAGAGAGAGGGCGCAGCTCGCAGCTCATTATTCCTAGCATTTTACCCACAAAGCAGAGAGTGGTTAGTCTGTGCTGGAATTCCCATGTGTGACTTGAGTTTGGCCAAGCTCTGGGAGAACATAAGGCCAGGTAGGAAGTGGCAGAAATCTGGTAGCTCAGTCAGCTGGTGTTGACACTCTTAAATGTAAGCTTTTTACAGCACATAGCAAGACTGATCAGAGTTTAGTTTCTGGCTTCATAAAGATACTCAGTACTAACCTCAGTAATATAATCAAATGAAAAGCAAATAGGTATATTTGCACACATATCACGCACGTATGTGCAACGTGGGTGGGGAGAGGAAGAAGGCAGGTAAGAGGAAGAGAGATTCTAATTTTCAAGACCAGCACATCAGGAAAGACCAGCCAAGTGTTAGAAGCCGGGAAATACCCGACATCAGTCGATACAATCAGAACTTGACAAAGGGATTTAATATATTGTTCTGTAGATAGAAGCTTTGGAGAAAATGAATGAAGATCATGTGCAGAAGAACGGGAGGAAAGCAGCTGCATTTCTGAAAGATGATGGAGGTCCACCTGTGCTGGATGCAGAATAGCGCCAGTGCCTGCCCCTGCCAACAGCAGTGATCGCCAGCTGCCGGTAGCCAACAAGTGTGGGTGACTTGAAATACCAAAGCAGGAGTGGACAGTGCCACTCCTGTGCTTCCCACGTGGAACCCACGTGCCAGATGTGTGGAATTTTTAACTCGGCATTGAAAGAATAAAATGTCACTACCTCTCATCTCATAAAAAGGATAATTCTTTAACAGGTATAATGTCTCGTTCCAGTTTGGATTTTACACAACTCATGATCTGAAACATCTTGAGGGTTTTTAAGCGTAGGTAGTGTTTGGAGCGTGGGGAGCTGTGAGGCGTTTACAGGGGAGGTTTGCTGCTGCACCGTGCTCCTCTCCCCTGCTTGTGTAGCATCTTTCTGCAAATGTTACCATTCTAATTTAGCCCTCCTCACCTGTCCTTAAGTGGGGATTTGTTTCAGGACGGACAGTGGACATAGATACAAGCAATGTCCTTCTAGTGGTACATCACGAAAATGTATGGAATTCTGCACTTCCATCTTATACCCAGGAAAATGGCAGCTTTCTGAAAGATAAATGTAGAAGGATTTCTTAACTAATTAAATATTGAAATTTAACTTTTGGGTTTTCTTCATTTAGGTTGGGATGTAATTCATGTACATTTATAAAGAAAGTGCAAACTATCTGGAAGGACAGACTTAAGAATTGTATTTGACACATATTAAGAAGGCAATGAAACTAATTTCAGTGTGCCGTTTCTTAAAATTGTTCACATATTGATTGCTAGTTGTTTTCAGAGAGAGAGAGAGAGCAAAGTAATTGGAGCTGTGAAATAAGGGCAAAACAACTTGAGTTCTGTCCAGAACAATTCAAGTAGCAAATTACCCAACCAACTTATCCATTTGGCCTCTGTTTACCAGTCTTTACACAGGCTAGTTTCTGCTTTGAAAAAGTGAGCAGTGTTCTGGAAGCCATTGGTTGCTTGCTCTCGCTTTAGCTTCCCTATTACCCCAGGTCCGGGGAGTCAGACTGGATCCAATGAACAGCCTAACTCTGTCTGGTTATAAAGATTAAAAACGTAATTTATATTTGAAAGATTTTAACAATATCTTAAAACGTCAAATATGTTCTTTGTAGGACTATTTATTTTTGTTTCTGTTATAGTGCTTTTAGTTGCATTTCAGAAGAATGTGACATGAGGTGGCTTGTTCCACTTTGCTGCTTTGCAACAAAGATTTAAATGATGATTAATTATTGGCTGAACAGAAATTCCAAAGAACTCACTTGAAATAATCATTTAAAACTTTGTTTTCTTTCTTGACATATTCATTTTCAAACCATTGCTTGGAGTGTGCTCTGAATTTGCCTTTCAAGAATTAAAAATGAGATCATTTTAGAATTGGTTCCTTGCGTGGTTTATTCCTATTCCTTATTTTAATGTCGTGGCCTCAAGACAGCCTTTCCATAGCAAAGTAAGCAGTGCTATTTTAAACACACACACACACTTGTGTTTGAGTTTTACTCACAAAATATCTTACATTATAAATAAGTTTTTCCCTCTTATGAGGTAAGGACATTTTTCACATAGCAGGAAAATGATGTAGAAAGTAGTGGTTTGATAAATATTCCAGTAGAGTGTGTATGTATAAGTAAATAGAAATGTTTTGCCTCACTTTATTGACATTGAATATAAATGACTATAAAAATAAGTTTCCAACATAAGGATGATTGGAAAGAACCTCTATTTCAGTGTCCTTGATATATATGAAGAATTAGACTCCAGTACTTGAAGGTAGAGGTAGACTCTATTGCGGTAAATAAGGGTCAGGATAAACAAATAAGCCGAATAGATGTTTATTCAGGGAGAAATAACTTACAACCTAGACAGATGAACACCAGGAAATTCAACCCGATCCTCTCCTGTCCGAGTCACGCCAGAAAGAGAGCGCCTTCCTCGCCCCCTCCGACCTCCTTCCTCAGGTCACCTCCGCCCATCGCTCCACCCCCCCAATGGGCGTGGTCAGTGCTACAGAAGGACTACCTCACTACAATTCCCCTTTTAGTCTAAAGAAAAGATTTAGGCTTAATACAAAACTATATACAAAACAGTGAATAACAAGTGTGCTCTAAGAAAAGGAAAATCGAGAACAAAATGACCTACATATCTAGTCCTAGGGTGAGGGCATAATGGAGTTTACAATAGAGTTGTCCTAAGCTGGAAAACGTAAGTCTAGTACCTAATATATCTAACTAGGAAGAGAGAATAATAATTGTGATAGTTTAATCTTCAACCTCATCAAGACCTGAGAAGGAAAATAACAATACTAGAGTAGACAGGAAATGCGGATGGACAACTTCCAAAACGGTGCAGCAAGGACAGAAACAGCAAGCCACCTGAACAGTCACCCCTAGGTCTCACAGCGACGTTGGTACACCCAGATTTGGCTAAGGCCAAGAGAACTTGACAGACCACAACAACAGCAGGGAAATAGAATGGCTGTCTTACCCTGACTTGGCAAGGTCAAGCAGTCTTCTATATTTGTCTCCTGCAAGCACATAGGACTGCATGTCCAAATCAGTGGTCAAGGTGGGGGCAATTCTATGCCCAACAGGCCATTAGCTGAGGCGAGATTGAACTCCAGCAGGAGCAACAACAGTGTCCAACATATTTTCGGGAAAATGCACGGTGCTGTCAGGAGCAACAGTGTCTCATGTCAAAGGAGTACTAATATTAAAACATTTAAATGCCATGTTCTGCATGTCTATGAAGGATTGAAGATTAAGCATCTATATCTGACTAATCTCATAGGTACAGGAAATGTGAGTGAAGATAATCTATAATACTGGGAACTTAGCTAAAAAGACTGATTAAAACTTTCCTGAGTAAAGCAGGAACAAATACTTAAACAATATAACTATTTACATATACCTACATGTAAATCCCTAAAATAGAGGTAGAGTATAAGTGTCAAGACAAGAGGTAGAACTATAAAGGGCAGCAAGATAAATATCCCAAATTGTATCAATATACAAAATGTCTTGAACACAAGAAAAGTATACATACATAGAATATGGTAAAAAATAATGTGCATAAATATTATAAGTGGAAACATTTAACACAATATAACAAAATATAAACTTAATTTTACATAGCTTACCACATAGGAATACATAACAATGTAAGCTGTAAAATACTATCTCATTCATACTCAAATTCTCAAGGAAATAGGCTAATCTACTTATATCCCATCTAAACCATACCTTTACCCACCATTCCCTATTCCTGTCTAAAAAGATAAACCCAGTGTAAGCATCACCCAATCCCAAATAACTAAAACCAACCCAAAGACGATGACTATTATCCCAAATTTCCAAGGGGTAGGGAAAGGGGGCGTAGTCATATTAAGATTACTTCCTGCTGAAATGGGACGATGATTGCTCCAATGGATCCTGTAGGAAGAAAATTTTTAGCAACGAAATTTCTCAACAGAACTGGCTGTGACATATGTAGTTAGTCACTGTGTGGCAGAAAATTCTTGACTGTAGTTCTATTTGAAACTGGCCAGGGTGTAATAAAAAGGTGCACCATTACAGCTAGCTAGTCATGAGTTGTCTCGAGCAAAACAGTCTCAAACCGGTTTTAGGGTGATGTTTGTAGTTCCGATGCATCAGGTTGAGTCAAGTGGAAATGATGATGTGGGGCCCCATCTTCTTTCCGGAAAGTTCAAAGACTGCTGTTAGGAATCGTTATTATTCCTTGTGGAAAAGTTACACATCAATATTAAAGTAAAATTTTCAAGTTTTAAGGTATGCATTAGGGAAAGACAACAATAAGCATTAAAAGTATGTGAGAAAATTAGGATTTCAGAGAGAAAATTGCATAAGATATGAGTCCCCAGATTTTGTTTCTTCTGCCTTACACCAATTGGCTTCTTGATTTAAGGCAGAAACCATGAATTTAATCTTAACAACATGCTTGAATTTAGAGAAGGAAAGCCAAATCCAACTCCAAAGCCAGCATTGGTTTACAAAATTTGGGACTTCAGGAATACTAGATAATAGAGAGAAATAGATTTCTATATAGAAATAGTTTACTACAATTAAATTTTTTTTTTTTTTTTTTTTTTTTTTTTTTACCATATATCAGATTCTGCTTCCTTAAGTGATTGTTTCTGAAAAGCTGTCTTCTCTTCTGTAGGCACCTACATGTTCAGTGTCTTTTGGCTGTTTGATGATAGGTTTTCTCTGTTTTCCTGTAAAAACAAGAACAGAACACTTCCCCTACCTTTGAGAGGCCTCCGCACACCTCATAGGACCTAGTTTGTTGGATGACTTGTCATTTCTCTTCATTAAGATGCTTCTCTTGTTCAACTCGGATCTTGATTAACTTAGATGGTATCCATAGTTTTTCTTCTCCTGTAGATACAAATGCAAAACCCCTACCCCAACGTAACACATATCCTGCTTTCCATTCTGAGGTCAGTACATCCTTGAAATACACTGGCTGATTTAGTTCAGAAGTTTTTTCTATTGTCCAGTGTCTTTCTGCAGCTGTTTTTCCTTTTTCATCAGCATTAAGAAAGTTTAATGTTAATAAAGCATTATGTAATCTGTGTTTGGGTGTTTTGGTTCCTCCTGCCTGTTTATGGAGCATTTCTTTTAAAGTACGATTGGATCTCTCAACCACTGCTTGTCCTGTAGGATTGTGTGGTATACCAGTTATGTGCTTTATCTTGTAATACTCAAAAAACTGTTTCAATTTGCTGGAGACATATGCTGGAGCATTGTCAGTTTTTATTTGTGCAGGTATGCCCATAATGGCCATTACCTCTAAAAGGTGCGTTATAACAGAATCAGCCTTTTCAGAGCTCAGAGCAGTAGCCCACTGAAACCCTGAAAATGTATCTATAGTGTGATGTACATATTTTAATTTTCCAAATTCTGCAAAATGAAACACATCCATTTGCCATATTTCATTCCTATTTATACCTTTAGGGTTACTGCCTGGTGGTAAAGGAGTTTGGTTATAGAATGAGCAAGTAGGACATTTCCTTACTATTTCCTTGGCTTGTTCCCAAGTGATAGAAAAATCCTTTTTAAACCTTTGCTGTTCACGTGGTGTTTCTTATGAAACTCTGAGGCTTCTAGCACACTTCCTATCAATAAACGATCAATTTCATCATTGCCTTGTGCTAGAGGACCTGGCAGACCCGTATGGGATCTGATGTGTGTTATATATATAGGATGAGTCCTCTTTCTGATAGTATCTTGTAACTGTATAAACAATGAAGTTAATTCTGTATTGTCAGGAATAAATTCTGCAGTCTCAATGTGTAAAAACGACTCTCTCTGCGTATTGAGAGTCAGTAACTATATTGAGGGGTTCTTTAAAATCCATAAGTACCATGAGAATGGCATACAATTCTGCCTTTTGTACAGAATTGTAAGGGCTTTGAACCACTTTACTAATATTTCCTGATTTATATCCTGCCTTACCTGATTTATTTGCATCAGTGTAGAATGTATGAACTCCAGAAATAGGTGTTTTTCTTACAATGCGTGGAAGAATCCAAATCGTTTTCTTTATGAATTTGATTCTCTCAGTTTTGGGATAGTTGTTGCTAATTGTTCCCAAAAAGTTACTGCAAGCTCTCTGCCAATATTCGTTATCTTTCCATAAGGAAGAAATTTCCTCATTAGTTAAAGGTACTATAATTTCTGCTGGGTCCCTTCCTATTAGCTGACGAAGTCTTAATTTACCTTTTATAATCAAGTCAGAGATCTTTTCTATATATGTTTTCAGTTTTTTATTCTGTTTATGTGGTAGGAATATCCATTCTAATATGATATCTTCTCTCTGCATCAAAATCCCTGAAGGATATTCTCTAGATGGTAATATAACCAGAATACAGTCTAGGTTTGGATCCACACGGTCCACATGTGCTTCTAGTATCCTCTTTTCTACCCATTCTAATTCCTTCTCAGCTTCAGCTGATAGTATTCGTGGACTATTCAAGTCCTTATCTCCTTTAGGGCCATTTTCAAGTTTTTCAAATCATGCCCTTCTACTCCAATTATGGTTTGCAGTTGAGAAATCTCTCCTAGTAATTTTTGAAGATCATTAAGAGTCTGGTAGCGATCTCTTCTGATCTGTACTTTTTGTGGTCTAATTTTCTGTAGACCTATTTTATATCCTAAGTAGTTGATAGACTCTCCTTTTTGTATTTTTTCAGGTGCAATTTGTAATCCCCAGCGAGGTAAAACTTCCTTTACTTTCTCAAACATTTTTTCTAATCTTTCTCCTTTAGAGTCAGCTAACAATATATCATCCATGTAATGATAGATTATGGATTGTGGAAACTGTTTACGAATTATTTCTAACGGCTTTTGTACGAAATATTGGCACAGGGTGGGGGCTATTTAGCATTCCCTGTGGCAAAACCTTCCATTGATATCTCTTCACCGGTTGAGAATTGTTATAATTAGGTACCGTGAAGGCAAATTTCTCTTTGTCTTGTTCTTGTAAAGGTATAGTGAAGAAGCAATCCTTTAAATCAATAACTATAATAGGCCATTCTTTGGGTATCAAAGAAGGCAAGGGCATTCCAGGCTGTAGAGAGCCCATTGGCTGGATAACTTTATTGATGGCTCTCAGGTCTGTAAGCATTCTCCATTTACCAGATTTCTTTTTGATCACAAATACAGGAGAATTCCAAGGGCTGGTTGATTCCTCAATATGTCCAGCATTTAGCTGTTCCTGAACCAGGCTTTCTAAAGCTTCTAACTTCTCAGAGGTCATAGGCCATTGTCCTACCCAGACAGGTTCCTCTGTTAGCCATTTTAAAGGTAGGGCTTTTGGTTCCTCTGTTTGTTCAGCATTTGTATTTTGTTTTTGTACTGCCTGGATATTTGGTCTCTGTCTTGTATAGTACTTAACAGTATTCTTTCCACAATCATGAGGTCGTCTATGGTTCCTATCTAATACAGGAGGAATGTTAATCTGTGTATTCCATTGCTGTAATAGATCACGACCCCATAAATTTATCACTACATCAGCCACATATGGTCTCAACCTCCCTCTCTGTCCTTCTGGTCCTATACAGTCAATCCATCTCGTGCTTTGTTTTACCTGAGCCAGGGTTCCAATCCCTAAGAATTGAACATTTACCTCATGCAGGGGGCCATCTTTGAGGCCAAGATTTATTAGATATGATAGTTACATCAGCTCCAGTGTCCACCAGACCCTCAAACAGTCTATTATTCATCTTAACTATCAATCTAGGCCTATGACTATTTATAGCAGTTTGCCAAAATATACGTTTTTCATTTCCTTCTGTCATGTTTGATTCAACTTCCGTCACTAGTTCGTCATCCAGAGCAGTATGAGTTTTTATAATAGGCACAGAATTTTCTAATTGTCCTGTGGGAGATTGTCTTCCACTGTGACTGGGAATGTTCGAACCACCTGTGATGTGGGGGCCTTCGAGAGCCCCCCCAAGGAGTTTCCCGATGATAAAGGGTTTCCTTGCTTGTCTCTGGTCGATCTACACTCATTTGTCCAGTGTCTGCCTTTGCCACACCTTCTACATAACCCAGAAGGCTGAGGCCTTCTGTTTGATTCATTCCTGGGGGTGTTACTTCTAGGGAAGCTTTGCCTACAATTTCTTTTTAGATGTCCTATCTTACCACAGTTATAACATCTGACATTATGATATCTTTTCAAACCTTTGGGGATGGCTTCTCCTACCCAAGCTTCTAAGTCACCATAGTAAGGAACTCTGTTATCTTGATATCTTCTCTGACCTTTAGATATGGCTTCTCCTATCCATGCTTCAGTCTTATTGTCATTATACTCAATGTTGCCTGTATATAGGACCCATTCATCCAAGGGTGCTGATCGCATTTTTAAAGGCCAAAGCACCTGTTTGCATTGAGGATTCGCATTCGTATAAGCTAAAGATTCTATGAGTATTCGCCTAGCATCTATGTCTGCTATCTCTAATTGTACTGCCCTAGATAATCTTTCTAAAAAGATACTAAAACGTTCTCTAGGTCCTTGCTTTATCTTGGTATAAGGTTCTATCCTCTCTCCTAATTCATGAACCTTATCCCAAGCATTCAAAGCTGCTGTACTGCATAGAGACAAGATGTGTTCATCATAGGCAGCTTGGGTTTCTGGGTCAGCATAGAGACCCTCACCAAGAATTTTATCTTGGGGAGCTTTATACCCTTTCTTTAAGCCCTGAAGTTCAAGAGCTTTTGCTTCCTCTCTCCATAAAGCCCTCCATTCTATTTGAGAGGCGCTTTCAAGGACAGCTGATATTAATTGATCCCAATCCTTAGGGGTTACCTTGTTATTCCATGCCCATGATTCTACTAATTGCTTCACATAAGGTGAATGCATGCCATAAGAGACTACTGCTTCCTTTATACCTTTTAAATCTTTCATACGTATTGGTTCCCACTGATATGCAACGACACCTTTTGGATGTTTCTTCGTTGCTGGCTTTTCATGAATAGATACAGGGAAAGCTCCCCTGACCCTAAATGGTGTGGAAAATTTTAAATCTTTTTCATGCCCTATTACCTGTAGTTCTTCTTCTGATGTATCAGACTGAAGGTCTTCTAAAGCCTGAAATCTATTCACCATTGTTTCTTTGAGTGTCTGAACTTCTTGAATCAAATAACTTTCTAGAGACTTCATTGTATCAGTCAGTTTCTTACTTTCTCCAACTACAAATGATTCCATGTTTTTAATCTTATCATCCTTAGATATTATCTGAATGGCGTGTAAACTGCCTTCCAGAAACAATGTTCTATCTGCTAGCTTGTCATTATCCTCAGACATGGAAGAGATTCTGTCATCTAGTCTTTCTATCTGATGTTCCAGTTTTTTAAACTTATTAGTAGCTTCCTCCGACCAGGAGTGGGCTGTTTCTGCTAGTTTGTTAATGCATTGCATTGTTTCTGTTCTGGTTATTGAAGTATCTGACATTAAACAAATTATACCTTTCAGCTCGCCAACGCCATCTTCAATATTCTGAATCTTTCTTTCTATATTTTCTATGCTTTGAATTCTATCATTTTCAATGTTTCGAATCTTAGTCTCTATGCTTTGAATTCCATCATTTTCAATGTTTTGAATCCTTGTCTCTATGCTTTGAATTCTATCATTTTCAATGTTTCGAATCTTTGTTACTAAGTCTCCCATAGTTTGTACAAGTTCCTTATTGTTTGCTGTAATCTCAAACCATTTCTTTAAGAATATCATGTTAATGATGAAACCCATTGCTATTACAAAATAAAAGTATATATTGGTCCAGTCATAAGTTTCTTCTGCTAAAATCCCTTCTACATATGAAGTAAAATAATTCCTAAAGTTCTGCATAGTAAAATTATCTGCCATAGTTATAGAACAATTTATCTCAGATTTTATATCAGCTTAAATTGCAAAAGATGTTACAATTACCTTAGGTGTAATTCTGCTGTCCTGGAACTTTGATGCTTTTAGTTGTATATCTCCGCTTGTGGTAGCTACGCCTGGAGGTGTGTCATCAAATAGCGCCTAGCCGCCCAGGCTCGTCTGATCCCGGTTCCTGTAAAAAGTTCTTAACAAACTATGGCAAGCAGAATTTTGTTAAAAGGGGACTTTTGGAGTTACTTGTAACACAAGACCAAACGCGTGCAAGCCGGGGCGGGTGCCGCCAGGCGGGTGCCGCCCCGGGCGGGTGCCGCCCGAGAGGCTCTGCGCGAATGCAAAGTCCCGTGCGGAAATGGGCAAAAAATGTTAAGCGGTAAGTGCCTTCTCAGGTCTGCTTTAGCGGCAAAGATCTCCTTTGCAGTAAGGAAGAGGCAAATGTCCCAAAGCTGTGGTGAGTCCACCTGGTTAAACCCTGCCCGTTGGGGAAGGTGGGGGAGGGGGCGGCTTCTGCCGCCTGGGGGCAAAACCCAGGTAAATTCCGCTTCTGACACCAGATATTGCGGTAAATAAGGGTCAGGATAAACAAATAAGCCGAATAGATGTTTATTCAGGGAGAAATAACTTACAACCTAGACAGATGAACACCAGGAAATTCAACCCGATCCTCTCCTGTCCGAGTCACGCCAGAAAGAGAGCGCCTTCCTCGCCCCCTCCGACCTCCTTCCTCAGGTCACCTCCGCCCATCGCTCCACCCCCCAATGGGCGTGGTCAGTGCTACAGAAGGACTACCTCACTACAAGACTCTGTTAAGTTTGGGTCAACCTAGTCTATATATAATGAGTTCCAGGCTAGCCTTGGACACATAGTTAGAGACCCTTTCTCACAAAAAAAAAAATTCCTAGCACTGTGGAGATGAGGCAGGAGGACTGCTACAAGTTTGAGGCCAGCCCTAGATTCTGCCTAGGGAAACAAAATAAGGGGCTGGAGAGATGACTTAGTGGTTAAGAGCACTGGCTGCTCTTCCAGAGATCCTGAGTTCAATTCCCAGCACCCACATGGTGGCTCATCGGTAATGAGCTCTGATGCCCTCTTCTGGCCTCATGGGATACATGCAGATAGACCACTCATACATGAAATAAATAAATCTTAATAAAATAAAATGGATGGACAGAAGCAGAATGAAGTCAGGCAGCTGATGGGGAGATGTTACATAAGGCTGACTCCCTTGGGAAGATGGGGACAGGTGGCTTGAATGGGAATGCCTCCACAGGCTCATATCTATGAATATTTGGTCCCCAGTTGATGGAGCTGTTTGTGAACTATTAGGAGGAGTGGCCTTGGAGGAGGTGTGTCACTGGGAGTGGGCTTTCCAGACTGGCCATCGGAAGAGATTGCTGACTGCACATTCCAAGCATTTCTAGCACCTTTGAAATACGGAGATGACACTCATCTGATTATACTTATGGCTTATGGAGGTATATATTTTTCTATTGGATTGTTGTAGGACCTACATTAAGATTTAGTAAGATTTGGGGCTTGTGAGATGGCACAGTGGGTAAAGACACTTTTTAACAAGCCTGATAACCTGAGTTTGATCTCCTGAGTTTCACGTGATAGAATGAGAAACAGTGGTCAGCTGAATGCTAGTCATCCAAAGGGCTGAGTGGGACTGGACAATCCAAAGTAGTCCCACTCATGAGCGGGTGCTGGTGTCTCAGGTGCTAGAGTTTTTGGTAGGGAGTGTGATAAGACTCAATAACACGTTAATGGGAACACCACACCTCTTTTTGGCTATATGTTTTGCACAGCAGGCAGGCAGGTTTGTGTCAAAAAAGATATTCTGAGTTGTTGGACAAAGGCCAGTGCCGTGCTTTGGATGAGACCGGCCCCCATAGGGACAAGCCATTGTGGAGAGGTCCAACAGAGCTATTAAGGAACTGTTGGCTAGGACCATTTCACCACAGGCTAGGAGAGATCATCTGTCTTAACAGAGGTCCTTTCCCATATGAACTTTCTCAGTTTTGATGACAAGGGCTCAGCCCAGCCTACAGGCAATGTGCATTTCTGCCAAGGAACACACCTGCCCCTAGTGAGATCCCACCTCCCTCCAATGGCAGCTGCCAGCGCCCTTACTAACCAGTAGGCTAGGATATGCTTGTATTTCCTGAGACTGCCACATCACCAATATGAGTCCTGTTAAGAGATGTGTGCCCGGCCCTGGATCAGCCTGCTTCCAGGAAGGGGAAATAACCCCGATGGGCAATGTATATACTCCCCTTTCTTGTTCTCATTGCCACCCCCCAAAGACATTGATTTATTAAGACCTTTGACTCTTTGCTTTTTAAAGTTTGGCATAATATAAAATGGCTAATTGATTCCTCCTGGATGCTCACATATGCCTTAATTGGCAGGTGGTATCGTTAATCCTCATTCTCTTTAGTCTTCTGCAGCATATTTGACAGCAGCAGGCAGCAATTAAGGCAATTCTTCAGGTGTTAATGGCTCTTAGGATTCCTTTAAAAGTCCTCCACAGGAGGTTATGCTGCCTGGCTACCTGAAATTCAAAAGGCTACCCACCCCTGCCCTCCCACCCCTGCCCAGGCAGCTCTTCAGGAATGGATGTTCTTTGAGGGCTGGTAGTCAATGATGGGTAAGAGTTTGTTTCACAGACCAACCTACGACAGACAGGCACAGTCCAGTTCCTGTGCCCTCCTGAGGCAGGATCAGTATGGCCTGAGCAAAGAACTCTGGCTCCCACTGAGTGTCCATGCAATAAATAAAAAGGGTGGATATATAAGAAGTTAAGGCCTACCAGGCCAAGAGATGAACCAACCTGGAGTCTGCCTGGCACTGTCAGAGGTCCAGATTGTGCCTAGCCAATGAGGGCAGGCTATTGATCAGATTGCCTGGGTGCTGGGAGAATATATTGTTTGCCCAAATTCTGAATCCCCAAATCACCAAGATTCTGATGCAAAAGTAAGAATCTTTTATTATTTAACGACACAGCAGGTAGGACAAGAAGGACCTGAAGGTCCCAAGAGGCAGTGAATTTATTGGGGTGAGCAAGAAGAGTTTCTAGGGGTTCACAGCAGTCTCAGGATCACTTCTGGGCTTGGGCAACCTGTTCTGTGCTGATTAGTTACCTGGTTGCTATGGCCTGAAGGCCCTCCCAGGGTGGTTACTATGTTCTGTATGCCACTATTACCATAAAGCACATCCAGAGCTGCCAGCTAACTTCTGATTGGTTCCTTGTCACATGGAGGTTATCTGACCTCTTAATGACCAGGGCAGGTCTGGCAAGGTCAGAAAACCAGAAACTCAGCAACAGGTGCCGAATCAGAGATCTACATCTTGCTGGGTCTTTTCTGCAGCCTGTCAAGGCTGCTAAAGCAGGGAGCTGATGGGAGATGTCATTCTGTAAATATGTTTCTCATATTAGTTAATGAATAAAGAACTGTTGGGCAATAGGAAAGCAAGATAGGCGGGAATAGGAGACGAGGAGGAGAGAGGAAGTAGTAGGGAGGAATTCCAAGATGGAGGACTGAGGACGGAGAGAACACCAGCCCTTCTCTCCAGTAAGATGAGACCATGTGGAAATAGTTAATAGAAATGGGTTAATCATTAAGACAGAACCAGCTGATAAGAAACATCAGAAACTGGCCACCACCTTTATATCTAATACAGTGTGTCTGTGTGTTATTTGGGGCTGGTGTGGCAGTGGGACCAGACTTGCTACAGGGAAAAAACTATTCCTAACATATTGGTGCCTTCAATGTGGCTAATAAGAAGTTACACTTAAAACTTAACAAAAGCTTAAAAAATGGTTTTAGAAACAAAAGAACAGAGATAAGCAAGGCTTCTTGGTAACAGCATTTTTCTCGGTGGATTCTGTTTTGCTAGAGACAAGCAGAGATTTGTGGGATTCCTTTAAGGGAGGTTTCCTGACTCAGTATAAGCAGCCAAAAAAAAAAAAAAAAAAAAAAAAAAAAGCTGGCAATGGCAGTGACCACATCTCTAAGCTGGCAGCATGCTGCTGGATGGTAGCAGAGACCAAGGCAGTGAGCACAGCTCTCAGTTCTGGCAGTAAAAGTACCCGCCACCATCTTGGATAGACCGCAGCTAATACAGCTATGGATTTCATTTTAGCAATGTTGTTGTTTACCAGATAAAAGAAACAGCTTTATACCTAATACAAGGTCTCTGTGTGTTATTTGGGGCTGGTGTGGCGGTGGGACCAGACTTGCTACAGGGAAAAACTACTCCTAACAGGGATCTGGGTAAGGGTCTGGTCTCTTCATATATAAGGTTCCCCCCATTGCTAAATTAATGAGTCTCCTGTTTTTCCTTTCATCTGACTCTTGGTGTCTGTGTTGTTGACAACGCCCCTTATCACCCCCTCCTGAGGAAGCCTTTAGGACCCAGCAACACTTCATCACAATTTTTATATTTGCATGTAACTATGCAAAGAAACTTGCCCTGTGACCCAGAACATATAAGTGCAGCAGGTCAGAAAGCAGTGACACATGTTCAAAGCTTGCTAGGAAGAATGGGTAACATGCAGGGAATAGACACAGGTAGACAGGCAGCAAGGGGGGAGATGGAACATTAAGGACTACGAAGGGAAAGAAACACTTATGCTAGGATCTACTTTGTCTTTCCTGGTGACTGACAGGAAACATCAACACAATTGAGAAGGCCACAGATGCCACAACAGACAGTGTATGTTTTCAGAACTTTATTTACAGAAGGATACTCTTTAAGAGGAAATAAATACGCCAGGTAGTGGCGGTACACTCTTTAATCCCAGCACTTGGGGGGGCAGAGGCAAGCAGATCTCTGTGAGTTTGAGGCCAGCCTGGTCTACAAGAGCTAGTTCCAAAGCCACAGAGAGACCCTGTCTTCAAAAACCAAAACAAGAAAACAAAAAACAAAAACAAAACTAAGCAAATAAGTAAGCAGCTCATATATGTGTGTATTACTTAATTTTTAAACACCCAATCTTTAAATTATAGGCTTCTGAGAAGCCATGAATCATGTATCCATACACACACGCTGTGAAGGCACCTGGGAACATTGTCTTCCAGAGCCTACACCTGTCTTTGTTGTATGCTGTAATTTGCCAACATTTCTCTCTGTCTCTCTCAATTTCTCCCCCCACACCTACAAACACAGTCTCCCTAATCTTAATAAACACATTCACTAACTTCTTCACTCTGGCTTAGCTTTTGTGCCTCACGGTCAAGGGTCAACCAGCTGCCCTGACTAGTCCTCTCAATAGGAAGGGAACTCCTCCAGACTGCTGGCAGCAATACTGGGCTGTACCTCACACACATACTTCTAAAACTAGTTCCTCTTATAATATTCATGCTTACTTTCTAACCAAAAGCTATTTAGGAAGCTCAGAGAGAAAAGCAGAAGTCACCCAAACAGTGACTAAGCAGTGAGAAGCACTCTAGGAACTATGGTAAACGGTCCTTTGGTCGTCTGTCACACAGTCTCAGAAAGAATAGGCAATGTTATGTGATGTGCAGTTTCCCCACCAGCCTGGCCCATGGCCCCACAGCCGCATCAGCCCCAAATGACACACAGAGATGCTGTATTAGATATAAAGCTGTTGCCCTGTTACTAGCATTTCTTATTGGCTAGCTCTGTCTTAAATATTAACCTATTCCTATCAATCTAAGTATTTTCACGTGGTCTTATCTTACCGGAGAGAGGGTCTGGACCTCTTCCTCTCTCAAGTCCCTAAATCTGGAAGCTCCTACTACTACATCTCCCAGAATCCCTCTTGTCTCATAGTCTGCCTATCTTGCTTTCCTATTTGCCAACAGTGCTTTATTCATTAACCAATAAGAGAAACTTATTTACAGAATGACATCTCCCATCAAGGCAACAAAACCCAAAACAAGAAAACAGCAACAGGAAATCGATGCACTTTCAGGTTCTAGACAATGTCAGGCTCTCCTGCTTATCACACAGGCCAGAGCTTCTGAGCTCTGGAAAACACCGGCCAGGAGTCAAGTAAGGGGCTGCTCACTCACTCTCCCCTGGGGCGTCAGGGCATGCTCACCCTGATCTGAACTCACCTATTCCCAGGTAGGAATCTCCCCTAGCGTCCCCATAGAAAGTTTGGTGTTTGCCAGCTCTATGGCTCTAACTAAACCTTCCTTTACTTGTTGGTTTGGGTTTTGTTTTTACGACTCCAGCCCTGTGTGTTTGGGTTAGTCCTTCAACTTCTTATCTTCTCCATTAGGCACAGCCCCTCACTTACCACTTTCAAATCAGCACACTCATATTGGAGCAAAGTGGCGGCTAGCGTCAGCATTCACCCAGGCTCAGCCTCTTAGGCTCTGGCTGTCTTGGGAGCATTCCAGGGCCTTTATGACTAGTAAAAGGACTCTACGATGATGTTAGTTTGATAATTTTTGGTTCATGTCCCAATATTTTAGCTTTTAGATGAAGCAAAAGTTGTTGAGTAGTTTTGTAATCCTGGCTCTTGAGAGGTGAGTGGTAGGTGGAATGTGGGGGCCTAGCATGCATACCTCTTCTGGCTTCTAAAGTCATCTGCACTCATGTGGACACACACACACACACACACACACACACACACACACCTAAAAAAGAAAAAAAAAGCTGGGCATCTGTGATGCACACTTTTCAGCACTCGGGAGGCACAGGCAGGGAAATCTCTGTGAGTTCGAGGCCAGCTTGGTCTACAGAGTGAGTTCAAGGACAGCCTTCAAAGCTACAAAGTAACCCTGTCTTGAAAAACAAAACAAAAACCAACCAACCAAACAAACAAAAAAGAAATGGGAAAAGAAGGTATCTCCTTTAGTAGCAAAAGAAATCTGGGGAAAATCTTTGGAAAACAGAAGTACATGTCAGGCCAGCAGGGGGCGCCACGACAAGGCTCCTTAATGGCTTAGTTGGTAGAGTGCCTGTAATGCAAGTATGAGCACCTGAGTTCAGATCCCCAGCACCCAGGTAAACGTTAAGTAACCCCTGCTGGGCTAAGCAGATCCCTGGAGCTCACTGGGGAGTCATTCTAGCCAATGAGTTTTGAGTTAATGAATGACCCTGTCTCAAAAACTTGAGTGTCAGAGGAAGACACTCAATGCAGACCTCTAACCTTCACACAGATATCTAACTACTCATAGTCAATGCACCACACATACACATTTAAAAATAAATAAAAGTTATGTTTGCACTAGAAAGAGACAATACCTGGAGGGCAAAAGACTTGATTCTGGACGTCTGGATTCCTGCAGGCTGTGGTGGCTGGAGTCTCTCCTGAGCCCACAGCACTTGTCAAGAACACTGTGACCAGGGGCTTCCCATGTTATTCGCTGTTGCTGCTGCTGCAGCGACAACGTACCACGGGTTAGGGGCTTCAACAGTTATCCCATCACCGCTTAAGGCAGACGGCTCAAAGTTAGGGTCAGCAGGCCTGTTCCATTTCTTTTTTTTAAATTTTATTACATTTTTCCAGGTGTAATCCCAGCACTCGGGAGGCACAGGCAGATGATCTCTCTGAGTTTGAGGCCAGCCTGCTCTACATAGTGAGTTCCAGGCAAAACAGTACTACCTAGAGAGCTTCTGTCTCAACAAAGAGTATTATTATTATTATATTATTATTATTATTATTATTTTATTACATTTGTTTGTGTCCGTGTATGCATGTAGGCGCTCACTTGCTACAGTGATGTGTGGAGGTCAGAGGGCAGCTTGCTGAGGTTCTTCTGTTCTTTCATCCCTGTAGGTCTCAAGGATCATACTCAAGTCATCATACTGGGTGGGTGGTGAATGCCTTTCCTTTCCGAGCCATCTTGTTGATGGACACCGGTAGGCTGGGAACTTAATGCCCTTATCAGTCTTTTTTTTCTTCTTCTTTAAATAAAAGCACCAGTCATATCGGTTTAGGGACCCATCTGATGACTTCATCTTGCCTTAACTACGTCTTTGAAGCTCCAAAAGCGGGCACATTCTGAGATACTGCGGGTTAAAAGTTCAACACGCAAACTTGGGGCGGAGGGGCAGACACTGCCGGTTTAGCTGACAGATCGTTCAAAACCTCAGTTCCCGGGGAGAGGCACAGATCTCCGTGAGGGGAGAGGTTGCCTGGTCCCTCCTCTGCTGTGTGATTACAGCCAGCCTCCTGCCTCGCCTGTCTGACTAAGTGACAGGCAGAAACCCTGCGCGTAGGCGACCAGTCACCGTTGAAAGCCGGCAGTCTCCCAGCAGTCAGCAGGCTTCCGGGTCACATGATGCAGCTCCTCCCCCTAGGGGCGTGGCCACGGTGGTGGGACCTATCCGGGCCCACTGAAGCGCCGAAGCCGCGAGTCACGTGAGTGAGGGGCGGGGCCTAGGGCAGCGGCCTGAGCGGCGGCGGCAGCGGCGGCGCCGGCGATCGTGGTCGGCATCCTGGGCTGCGGTGCTCGGCGGGTCCCAGCCATGGGCGGCGAGGACTACTACCTGGAGCTGTGCGAGCGGCCGGTGCAGTTCGAGAAGGCGAACCCGGTCAACTGCGTGTTCTTCGACGAGGCCAACAAGCAGGTGAGCGGCGCCCGTGCGAGGCCCGGCGCCCAGGCGCTTAGTTAGCGTCGCCGTGGCCCCGGTGCGCGCTCAGGGTTAGCGCCGCGAGCCCGGTGTTCCGTACGGGAACTGCGACCCGGTGTGCCCGTCAGTGCACGGGCGGTGCCACAGTGCGAGCGAGCTGACTCGGGCTGGCCTGTCCTTGCACGGCGCTCTGTGTGCGCACTTTCTTCCTAAAATTCGTCTAAGCACCTACCTAGAAATAAGATGAATCAAGGGTGTGGTGCGGTAAGCGAGATCCTTGAGGGGTTGAGTCTAGGTCTGTACAAAGCTCTGACCATTAACGTTGCGTCTTCCTCAGGTTTTTGCTGTTCGATCGGGCGGAGCTACTGGAGTGGTCGTTAAAGGGCCAGATGATAGGAATCCCATCTCTTTTAGGTAATTTGCCCTTTTCAGAATAATATTCACGTGTAAACACTAGGATTTTCTGATTCACAGAGTTGAATCATTTTGTTCTGGTCTCGTCTAAGCAGCCTGGGATGGAATCCCGTGTGTAGGGAAAGCAGCAGGCACCTGCGGGTGCAGTTTGCAACTGTCAGAGTGAATTGTGGGGGTCAGAATTTACCAGGGCACCTGCTTCTTGGTACTTGAGGTAACCGAGTCCTTGTGTCCTTGCATTCAATTCCTCATTTATCCCAGGGCTTCCTAGAGTTTTTGCAGGGTGGAGGAAAATGTAGTCTTCCTAATGTAATGGAGAAAAATCAGGGGTCCCCTGAGGTTAGAGTGACAGACCGGCTGTCCCACTTTATAAGAGTTGTGTGAGTGTTGTTGACAATAGCAGTCCCTTGATAAGCAGTACCATCAACTCTTTTTCTTAAAGATTTATTTATTGTGTATACATGGTTCCTCCTGCATGTATCCCTGCAGCCCAGAAGAGGTCACCAGATCTCATTACAGATGGTTGTGAGCCACCATGTGGGTGCTGGGAATTGAACTCAGGACCCCTGGAAGAGTAGCCAGTGTTCCTAACCTCTGAGCCATCTCTCCCAGCCCAGTACCACCAATTCTTAATTTTTGTGGCCTCAGTTCAGTTGTGGCACAGGCCTGTCTATCATCCCAGCCCTCTGGGAAGCTCAGAGAGGTAGTTTGCAGGTCCCGAGGCAGAGGCAGTCTGCACAGCATAGCAAGACCCTGTTTCAAAAACGGAAAAATCAGAAAAACAGATCACTTTTGCCATGCACCCGCTGTTGGAAGTAGCAAACAGCCAGGGTGGTCTTCTTTCATTGTCCTTGTTCAGCACACACCGACGGTGGCAAATGGTGGGGATCTTGTATTAGCCTGCGCCCCCTCCAGAACCCAGACTTAAAGTAGGAGAGAAGAGATTCAGCAAATACTGCTGGCTATGATAAGCTCTGTGCTAGAGGCTTTGTTCAGGATGTGGGAAGGAGCCTTAGGGGAAGCAGCTTTGGCCTCAAGATGGGGTTGAGCCAGGCTTTAAGGTATGACAGGAGTGATTTCTGCTTGGAGACTAGACCTAGCTAACATCATGAACAGGGTGTTTGTGTAGGGAAGGACACATGGAAGATGTACCCACTGGCAGGTCCTGCCTTAACCTTATACATTCCCTATGGGATCAGGGCTCTTCCTTGATGGTGAAAATCTGTCAGATCAGGGGTGGTGAGGCTACTTCAGCATTTGGAAATAATGTCTGCATTCCTGATGCTGTTGGGAGCAGAGACAGCAATAACTCTGCTAGACTATGTGTTACCAGAGGCCATGGGGCTCTGAGGTGCAGTCTTGTGGACAGCCGGCACAGGCATGGGAAAACAGGGTTCTGAGGAGCCTGAAGTATTAGTAGGATACAGCCTTTAACCTGTGTATGTGTGTATGCATTTTTCCTGTCCTCGTGTTTTGAGACACAGTCTCCTTCACATTAGCAGGGCAAGTGACCCTCAGGGGCCTGCTTGTCTTCATCTCCAGCACTGGAATTATAATGCCACAGTGTCAAGTTTTTTTTTTTTTTTTTTTTTTTTTTAAACATAGGTTTACATTTAGGAGATCACATTCAGGTCTCTGTGAGCCAACTGCGCCCAAACATTTCTTTTAAACAGCTTTATTGAGTTATAATCGGCTCACAGTATGTTGCACACTGACTAGATAATGAGATATTTATACACCCAGGAAACGTTACTATCATCATGTTAATGAGTACGTCTCAGGTGGTGTGTGTGTGTGACCCTAATTCTCCAACCACTTGGCTATGTCCTGTGTCCACTTCACTAGCAAGTTGTTGTCAATAAATTTTGTTCACAGCTTCAGGCTAGGGCTTGCTGCTTCCCAAAGAGTTATGTGACTTCTTGTCAATAGCGATAAGAGCTAGAATTCAGGGCGGTTTCTTTCTTAACAAGTTCTTTCTCTTTCAGAATGGACGACAGAGGAGAAGTGAAGTGCATTAAGTTTTCTTTAGAAAATAAGATACTGGCTGTCCAGAGGACTGCGAAGACAGTGGTAAGACAGCTTAGAGCAGTGCCAGGAAGAACATAGACATGTGCTCGGAAGCAGAGTTGCTGAATTCTAGTTGTCTCCTCTCCCTGATGATGGACAACATCCAGTCATGTAGGGATGCTGAGAGCAATTTCAGACAAGAAAGACAGATGAGTGGATGAATGAGCTCAGCATCAGTCTGACTTTCAAAAACAGTGTGTCCTCATGATTTAACGGGATGAGTGTAATGGCATTTTTCATACATGTGTATTATGTTCTGTGCCCATGCTCTGTCCCCATTATCTCCTCCCGTCTCCCTCTCCTCACGTCCCTCTTTCCAAGTTGGCCCTTTTCTACAAATGAATACTTGATTATGTGTATGAATGTTTTGCCTGTATGTACGTCCATGCATCATGTGTGTGCAGTACCTGAGGGAGTTCAGAAGAGGTCATAGGATCCCCGGGAGCTGGAGCTACAGGTGGCTATTAGCTGCCATGTAGGTGCTGGGAATTGAATCTGGCTCCTGGAGCAGCCACTGCTCTAAACTTTTGAGCCATCTCTCCAGCCTCTATTTTTAAAATGTAATTTGGATTGTCCTGCATCTTTGCTTCCTAGCTGACAACATAGCTTGGTGAATTAATCTTATTCAAGTCACTTCTTCAGCCGGTGTTTCTCATGTCTGCTCGCCGGATTGGGTAGGAATAGGTAGATAAACATAGTTGCAGCGGCTTGCTGGCGCTCATCTCTTGGAAATCATCACCATTCCCATCTTGGGATGGGATGCAGCTGTAATTTAGCCTAGCATACAGGAGCTCCTGTCTTTACTCACATTCATCATTTAAACCAGTGCTGCTCATTGGGTTCTCTATTGCCGCCTGTAAATCAGGGAAGATAAGCACACTAATGTGTTTGTCTAATTATTCTTTTTTAAAGATGTATTTATTATGTAAACAGTGTTCTGCCTGTATTGCCAGAAGAGGGCACCAGGTCTCATTACAGATGGCTGTGAGCCACCATGCGGTAGCTGGGAATTGAACTCAGGGCTTCTGGAAGAGTAGCCAGTGCTGAGCCATCTCTCTAGCCCCTATCTAATTATTCTTTATCAATAAGAAATCAGGAGTCAGATATCAGGGTAAGGACCTGAATGACCAGAGAACTGACCAGTGACATTCTCTCTCTTCTGCCATCCAAAGGCTGAGATCCTCTCTAATCTCTGCCTTACTCCTTCCTGTCTCCTATCTGTCCTCAGTCCTCCAAAACATCTATGGTTAATTTTGGTCAGCTAGTGGCTATCTCTGCCTTCTGACTCAAAGGAGATTTAATGTCAGAATGCAATCAAAATATCATGTAACAGCAGACTCCAGAGCTCGCTGCTGCTTTAGTATTATATTTTCAGGAAGCCCGAGGGAAAGCCGGTACATTTCCCTGATGTCACTAATATGAGGAATTTACTTCTTTCTTCCCTTCCTCTTCCCTCCCCCCTTCCCTCTGCTTCCTCTTTACTTTGTCTTCTTTCCCTTTGCCCTTCCTTTCTCTTCCTTTCTCCTCTCTATTTCTCTCCAACAAGACCTCCTTTTATGGCCCAGCTTGGCCTGGAACTTACGACAGTCCAGGTTGGTGTTGAACTTAGAGCCTCTAAGCCTCAGCTTCTTGGGTGCTGAAATCCTAGGTGTGAGCTGCCATACCTGATCTGAGGGATGAATTTTCAAAGTCTGTTCATGAGTTTCAGCTGAGTATTTGGATGGACTCTTTAGCTGACTGATGTCTTAGAATTTCTATTGCTGTGAAGAGTTACTGTGACCACAGCGACTCATGGTGCGACATGGTGGCATGCAGGCAGACATGGTGCTGGAGAAAGAGCCAAGAATTCTACTGTGTGCCATTGTAAATGAAGCTCGAGCAAAAGAGACCTCAAAGCCCACTCCCACAGTGACACACTTCCTCCAGCAAGGCCACACCTCCTAATAGAGCCACTCCCTCTGGGGGTCATTTTCTTTCAAACCACCACTGATAACTTTGTGCTGCTGACAGCTGACCATAATTGGGCTTTATGTGTTTTGTCTGTGGGGGTTTGTTTAGCTATTTTCGTTTATTTTTGTTTTTGTTTCACTGTATAGCTCTGGTTGTCCTGGAACTCACTCTGTAGACCAGACTGGTCTTGAACTCACAGACATCCCCCTGTCTCTGCCTCCTGAGTGCTGGGATTAAAGGAGTGTGTCACTACTGCCCAACATGAACTATTTTCTAATCATTTAAAAAATCTGTTTGGGGCTGGAGAAATGGCTCAGAGGTTAAGAGCACTGGCTACTCTTCCAGAAGATCAGGTTCAATCCCCAGCAACCACATGATTGCTCACAACTATCTGTAGTGAGATCTGGTGCCCTCTACTGGCGAGCAGGCATACATGCAGGCAGAACACTGCATAATAAATAAATGTTAAAAAAAAAAAAAAAAAAAACCCTGTCAGAGCTTGGTAATGGTACAGGCCTTCAATCCTAGCACTTGGGAGGCAGAGGCAGGCAGACCTCTGTGAGTTTGAGACTAACCTGGTCTACAGAGTGAGTTCCAAGACAGACTCCAAAGCTATTCAGAGAAACCCTGTCTTGAAAAACCAAAACCAAAACCAAAAAAAATCTGTTTGTTGGGCATAGTGGCTCACACCTTTAACTTCCTCCCAGCACTTATTAGGCAGAGGCAGGTAGCTCTCAGCGAGTTCCAGGACAGCCAGAGCTATATCGTGAGACCCTGCCTCAAAACAAAACAAAAGCATTTGTCCATTTTATCTCATAGCAGTCTGTTCCATCTGACATTTTCCCTTCATTTTTCTTTTCTGTCTTTCAGGACTTTTGTAATTTCATTCCTGATAACTCTCAGCTGGAGTACACACAAGAATGCAAGGTACAGTGGGGTGAGGTGGGGTGGGGTGGGGTGGGGTGGGGGGGAGGGGTGGGGGGGGAGGGGTGGCGCCTCATTCCTGGCCTGCATCTTCCACTGTTGGGTCGGGTAGTGGAGACACAGGCTGGGGGTCCCCATCTGGGGAGATGTCTGTTGGTGATGAGCCTCGGAGGTGGCGTGGGAGGGTTAACTGTCATGCTGGACTGTTGCCCCTGTTGTGGAGCTCTGTCTCTTCAGCTGTAGACTGGAGGGATGCATGGGTGAAAAGGTTCTCCACAGTGCTGGGTGGGGCTCCCTTGTGGCACTTGCCGCCTGCCTTGTGTGTCCGGCCAGGGACCCACCGTGCCTTCTTGTGATGTTCTCGGAAGTGCTCTTCCCTTGATGAGTCCCCTCCCTGCTCCTTACACTCTGTGTAGGCATAGACCCTAGTCTGTCCGAATTACATTAGCCGGGTTTAATAAATGAGGCCGAAGAGAGCTCCCAGGGGCAGCTGGGAGGGTGACCAGAGCTGTCAGTAGATGGCAGTGACTTTGGCATCTTACTGCTCTTGGTAAGTGGTACTCAAGATGGAAGGAAACTCCACCACTTAGGCCAAGTTCCTCCCAGCCCTTCAGGGGCCTTAAGTATGAAACGGCTCCTTGTCTGAGGCCTGGCGGGGCCTGCCTGCCCTGGGACCGCCCTCTCTGGTCTCAGGCTGCTGCAGCTCATCTTTGTGTTCACTGTACAATCAGGCCCTGCGTTATGGTAATGACTGGGAGAATGTCAACAGTTTGAAAGCAGAAGTTGGAATTTCTGTGCCTTGGGTATTATCTTTTTGTAAACGCAGGCTTCCTCCTCTGTTAGGCAGAGTGGAAGGAATTAAGGTTCAGAATTTTGTGTTAGGACAAAATCAGGAAAGTTGTATTTAAAAGAGAATTTGAGCCGGACAGTGGTGGTACACTCGGGAGGTAGGGACTGGGAGGCACAGCCTGAGACCACTGTTACAATAGTGAGACCTTGTTTCGGGGATGTAGATCGAGGCCGCCTCTGTTATAATAGTGAGATCTTGTTGGATGGAGGCCACCTCTATTACAATAGTGAGATCTTGTTTCGGGGATGTAGATCGAGGCCGCCTCTGTTATAATAGTGAGATCTTGTTGGATGGAGGCCACCTCTATTACAATAGTGAGATCTTGTTTCGGGGATGTAGATCGAGGCCGCCTCTGTTATAATAGTGAGATCTTGTTTGGGGGGGGGAAGTTTGTCAATGAGTAACCATTCTGAGAAACTCATTAATAAGTGACAGTGACGTCTGAGCACTTGAGCTTTGGAAGAGTAGCACAACCTTTCTTATTAACAAATTAGAAACTTTAAACTTTTAAAAACTACTATATTAATTTTACTTGTGTGTGGTATGCATGCCCTCGCAGGTCAGTGGATGATGTGTTGTGGGATATTTTGATCGCACCCTGACATTCCTGAGACTGCCAATAAGTTTACCTTGAATCAGAGGGTGGAGCTAGCTACTAGCTAACCAGAATTAGCCATAGAGGTTTTGGAGGACCCAGGACATATAGAGAGGAAGTAGTATGGAGAGGCTTAGTAGGATTGTCGGCCCCTTTGCATTGAAAGATTTGAAGGCCCTTTTGGATCAAGGAAGGAGAGAGAGAGAGAGAGAGGAGGACATTGGCCACTTTTCACTGCTTATCTGACCAATTAGGTTTATATCCCAATATCTGACTCCCCAGTTGTATTTAATAATAGAATAGTATAAGTAATCATTTCAGTCCTGCTCTGTGCTCTCCATCTTAGACCCATGTGGCAGGTCTCTCTGAACCTGGCTGGCAGCCAGCAAGCCCAAGAGGCCTTCCTGTCTCTGTTCCCCTGACCCCAGTGCTAGGGTTATGGCTTCTCTTGGTGATTTTTGGGTGTGTTGGGGGATTTGAACTCAAGTCCTTGTGCAGCAGGTGCTCTTACCCACGAAAGGTGTCTCCCTTGCCCCTTTTGTTAATTTTTATTTATTTATTTTTTTGGACATAATGTCTCATGTAGCTCAGACTGGCCTTCAACTTGAAGGATGGCTTTGAATTCCTGATTCTTCTAGGTGCTGGGATTAAAGGCGTGCACAGCCACAGCCAGCTAAAACCATTCTTTCTGTAATTCTTCCAGACCAAGAATGCCAACATACTAGGATTCTGCTGGACCAGTTCTACGGAAATTGTCTTCATAACGGATCAAGGCATTGAATTTTACCAGGTATCATACTGGTTGTTAGGTTTGCTAGAGAAAGCAAGGGCAGTTTGGCAGCCCGTGTAGTACACAGGGCTCTGGAACCAGCCTCTTACTTGAGGAAGCATTGCACAGAAAGCAAAAGTTGCAATAGTGGGGCTTCACACCTCCTTCCCCTTTCCTCTGTCGTTGTTGTTTGCGTGTAAACTTCTGCAGCCTAGTCTTTTCCTGCATAGCTGTCTGCTTTGGCTGTTTTTCCCAGACTGTTTTTCCAGGCTGTTCTGAGAACATCTCTGCTCACCACTTTCTGTTAAAAGGATGTCTGGCTCCGTTTCACCGTTTTATCATTACAGTTAGAAAGTTCAGTGAGCCCGCTCACATGTTTCTTCATGTTCATGGGTGAAACAGTACCTATATTTGTCGTAGAAGTTTTCACTTTCTTTTCCTTCTTTCTTTTTTCTTTTTGTTTTTTTGACACAGGGTCTCTCTGCAGAGTCCTGGCTGTCCTGGAACTTACTCTGTAGACCAGGCTGGCCTTGAACTCACAGAGATCTACCTGCTTCTGCCTCCCGAGTGCTGGGATTAAAGGTGTGCACCACCACCGCCAAGCAGTTTGCACTTTCAGTAGCAGTGTGGGCATTTTTTTTTTTTTTTTTTTTTTTTTTTGCACACTGTTGCTGGTCTTGGATCTTATTGCCATCAAAGAGAAAGAGTCTCACTGTCTGACGATCACAGTGGTTCTCGACGTGTGGTCTTGACTCCTTTAGTGTCAGATAACCCTTTCACGGGTCACCTAAGCCCATCAGGAAACACAGATACTTATGGTTGGGGGCGGGGGTCACCATAACACGAGGAACTGTATTAAAGGGCTGCAGCTTTAGTATGGTTGAGAACTGTAATTGGAAGGTTTTTCTCCATGTTGCCTGGTCCCACTGGGCCTTTTCTCTGCCCACCAGGACCCCACAGCCGCTTATGAAATAACCCACTCAGAGGCTTAATATATATTTATAGTTGTTTGGCCAATGGCTTAGGCTTATTACTGGCTAGCTCTCTCTCTTATAAATTAACCCATTTCTTCTAATCTGTATTACTATGTGACTGTGGCTTACTGGTGATGTCCTCCCCCAAGGCTACATGGCATCCCCTCAACTCTGCCTACTTGTTCTCTGTATCTTTGTTTGGAATTCCTATCTAGCTACATTTTCCCTGGCCATTGGGCTGAAACAGCTTCATTCATTAACCAATAAAAACAACACATATTTGCAGCATACAGGACATCCCACAGAGAACCACTGATCTAGAAAGAAGGATCTTCTCATTTGGACATTGCCCACTTATTGGACCACTTTAATTTTCTTTGGCTTTGGAGAAAGCCTGTAGTTGAGTAGCATTAAACATCTTCAGCAGCTGGGGGGTAAGGAGGAGGTGCATGCACTTGGGAGACAGAGGCAGTCGGATCTATGTGAGTGAGTTCCAGGTTCCAAAGCTACATAGAGAAACCCTGTGCCAAAAAAAAAAAAAAAAAAAAAAAACAAAAAAGGAAAGAAGCATCTTTAGTCTCCTTGTGAAGTGTTCCTAGTTTCCTTTCTCCCTTCCCCAGCCTACAGCCACCGTCACTGGACTCTCAGTTAAGTGTGACAGTGTTCTTCACATAATATCAGTGAATACAGAACTGTCTTGTTCCTCCATGTTGTCGCTTATGACAGGGTTTCCATCTTAAGGCTGGGATACAGTCACTGGACTATGTTTTTCTGTCCACTCATCCAATGGTGGGCATTTGACTGCCTCTTTATGTTTTTGTGAATCATGGGTGTGCAGATAAATTGTCACAGTTCTGCTTCTGTTGTTTTAGATGCGTGTAGTCAGAGTGGACTGCTGGCCCCTGTGGTAGCTCTGTTTTAAGTTTAGACTTTGCCATGCTGGATCATCGATCTGTCCCCTTGCAGAAGCATACAGGGCTCTAGTTTTCCACACTCCTTGCCAGCACTTGCTACTGCTGTTCTGAGGTTCAAACCCATGCTCTTCTGCATGCTGGGCAAGCTGCCTGGGAACTCCTGACAATCTCCCTGCTTCAGCTTCTCAGCTGCTAGATCAGGGTTGTCGCCATGCCTGGCAGTCTTGGTTTTGCTTTGCTAATATCTGTCTAAAGGACACCCCCCCCCCCCCCCGCTCTCACTGTAGTTTTGACGCCCACTTCTCCGACGGTTAGCAACACCCCCTTCCCACAGCTGCCCAGCTCAGACCTAGGGCCTGCTTCTTGGTATGGCTTCAGCCAGCCTGGAGCATGCTTTGTGAGCTGGGGCCATGTGTCTTGTCTTTGAGGAAAGCACTCTTTCGGCTCCCTGCCTGTTTTCCACTGGGTTATTTGCTCTTGGGTTGTAGTTGTTTGTATATGCTAAAACCGCAGGTGTGTTTCTCCTGCCTGTGGGGGTCTTTTCTCACTGTCCATAGCAGCCCCATCTGTCCATCCTTTAATACGCTCTGTGGCCTGTAGACGCTGCCTCTGTGATCTCTTAATTGGCGATTATGTAGAAGGTATTAGGATCTTTCAGTTTCAGTTTTTTTTTTGGTTTTTTTCTTCTTCTTCCAGCTGTGTAACAGCTCTGTTGTCCTGCAGTTTGCTTTGTAGACCAGGCTGGCCTTGAACTCAGAGATCCACCTGCCTCTGCCTCTGCCTCCTGAGTGCTGAAATCAAAGGAGTGTGCCAATACTGCCTAGCCTTCAAGCTGAAGATCAGAGAGGCAAAGTGGCCAGCTTCTAGAGAGTTCTCCCCTCTACCAACGCTCAGACCAAAGGGCGATCCTGCCCTCAGACGGCATCTCCAGACTGCTCTGCTCTCCACCAAACCTCAGACTGCACTGAGCTCCTGTCTCCTCCCTCCTTATACTCCTCTCTGGTGCTGGGATTAAAGGTGTGGGATCCCGAGTGCTGAGATCACCTTTGTGTGAGTGCTGTTTCTCTTTTAGACTGGATCGATTTCACATAGCTCAGGCTGGCCCTGAACTAACAAAGATCCGTCTGCCTCTGACTCCTGAGCTCTGGGAATAAAGGTGTGTACCACCACTGCCTGACCTCTATGGCTGTGGCTAGCTTTGCACTCTGATCTTCAGGAAAGCTTTATTTGTTAGATCATTAACAAAAAAGTCACCATACTCTACCAGTTGGGCCTGTCCTTAGCCCTCAGTGGCCTTTTGGGCTGTCTTTACCTAATTTGTTGTAGCAGTTTTTTAATCTGAAGATTCTGTTCTGTTTCTTGACCTTGGTCCCAGGTGTTGCCTGAGAAACGAAGTCTCAAACTCCTGAAGAGCCACAACATTAATGTGAACTGGTACATGTACTGTCCTGAGAGTTCCGTGATCCTGCTGTCCACCACAGTTCTCGAAAATGTTCTGCAGCCTTTTTATTTTAGGGTAAGCGTGAGCCCCAACCCCCTTAAAATAACTCCCCAGCCCCCTTCCCTCACTCAGCTCTCCCTGAAATGAACCCTGTCCTAAACATGAACCTTGCATCTCTGACCACTAGGGGGCATACTTCACCGACCGTCCAGTTCCAGGAATGGCTGGCTGGGACTATGGAGAGGATTAGAAGATAGTGTGTGTCTTTGTTGATTTAATGTAGAGCAAACTAAAACATGGAAGGAGTGGTTGTAAACTTTCCCAAACTTTCCCCCAAACAGGCTGGCACCATGTCGAAACTCCCCAAGTTTGAGATTGAATTACCAGCTGCACCGAAGTCAACCAAACTTAGCCTTTCAGAACGAGACATTGCAATGGCAATCATGTATGTCTTCAGAGGGTTCCTTTTGTAATTGCCTTTAGTGACCTAAGTAATAAGAGTGTGTTAGGAGCTCACAGTAAAACCCTTAAAACAAATAACAAGAACTTCCCTTTTTTGGTTTTGTACTTGAATTTAGCAAATACAGAAAAATCTAAGGTCCTTTGCCACTCTAAAAAAAATAGTTATTTTTAAATATTATTTATGAGTGTGTGTGTATGCACCTTGTGTGCAGTGCCCACAGAGGTCAGAAGAGGGCATCACGTTCCCTTGAAGTGGGGTTAGAAATAATTATTAGCTGCTGCCCTGTGGGTGCTGGAAATTGAGTCTGGGTCCTTTGAAAAATAGCAAGTGCTCTTAATTGCTGAACCATCTTTCCAGGCCTGGCATTTTCTTTTTATTGTATTAGTTTGTGGTCTAAGGATGATTTTTTTTTTTTTTTTAACTTCTCTTGTCTGACACAATGACAACACTGAAACAATTTCAATGAAACATTAATTCTTTTGATTTTTTTTTTTTGAGACAGAGTTTCTCTGCAAAGCCCTGGCTGTCCTGGAACTCACTCTGTAGACCAGGCAGGTTTTGAACTCACAGAGATCCTCCTGCCTCTGCCTCCCAAATGCTCAGGTTAAAGGTGTGCGCCACCACTGCCTGGCCCTCAAAATATAAATTTTAAACCTCTAACAAACATGGAGTGGAATTGTTTATGTGGAAAATTCTGTAACTGCTTGGAAATACAGATAGCTCAAGAGTTTCATACTGAAAACTGGCAAGCAAACATGGAATTGACACAAAGAACCATTTCTACGCTGTGTCTCTGCATCGGCAGTTGTCACGGTTTGGCTCCAGGAGCTGAGGTGAAATATAGTGCCCAGCATGTGTAAGGTTTATCCCCAGTCCGAAAACCAAATTCTAAACCGTTTTTAGCTCTTCGCTCACTTTCCCAACTTAACTTTAAAAAAGTACTACTATTTGGTTTTTCGAGACAGGGTTTCTCGAGACAGGGTTTCTCTGTAGTGTTGGAGCCTGTCGGGGAACTCACGAGATCCTCCTGCCTCTGCCTCCTGAGTGCTGGGATTAAAGGTGCCCACCGTCACCAGGCTAGTATTGTATTTTTTAGTAGAATGTACTCCCCGTTTCCTTTCTGAGAGCTGCGAAGTGAGCACAGTCCTGGCTGGAGTGGCTGGGTTCTTGTTCCCTTCCTTTGGTCTCCTTGCCACTGAGGCAGGCCCAGCGCTGAATTCATTGCTGGGACAGAGGAGCACATTCCAGAGCTAGAGGTGACAGCTACTGTGAGGAGCGAATGTCCTGTCCTTTTTTTTTTTTTTTTAAATGGGATACGTCCTCAGACTATGAAAGAACATGCAAAGATAGAAGTAAAATAAGTGTCACTTGTCCTGACTGCTGGCCTCTGTTTCTTCCCTGCTTTGGCATTCAGTGCTTGGCTTTGTGGCTTTCTTACAGAAGACCATAATCCATATGTGGAGGGGTTTTATTACCCCTTGAAGACAGGGGCTTATATGGCCTAGGCAGGGCTGGAACTTGTTTTGCAGTCAAGATGACCTTGAACTCTTGATCCTCCTGAGTGTCAGAATTAGGAGCTAAGCCACCATACCAAGTTTATGCTATGTTGGGTGTTCAAACCCAGAGTTCTGTGCAGCTAGGAAGCCTTATTCTACCAAGTTACATGCCCAGCTCAGGGGAGGAGGGGCTCTCACATGTCCAGATGTGACTGTGTGCCTCTGTCTCTGCTTAGATACGGGCAGCTCTACGTCCTCTTCCTGCGACATCATTCTCGGACCTGCAATAGTGCGGGAGCAGAGGTGGTTTTGTATCATCTCCCACGGTACGTGCTGCCTCACGGTCTCTCCCGCTCTGATCTTAGACTCGAGCTAAGGCTTGCCGGCCTCCTGCCACCACCCCTGTGTTGTGTTTTCTCACAGGGAGGGTGCATGTAAGAAGATGCACATACTGAAGTTAAACAGGACGGGGAAGTTTGCTCTCAATGTCGTGGACAACCTGGTAGTGGTCCACCATCAGGACACAGAGGTAGGAGGCTTGTGCAGGGGAGCCATGCTGCTGTCTGCTCCGGGCTCTTTTTCCAGACAGGCTTTCTCTGCGTAGTTCTGGCTGTGCTGGAACTCACTTTGCAGAGTGGGCTGGCCTTGAACTCAGATCCACCTTGTACGGGCACAGAGCTTGCTTGCTTGAGTGCTTCCCTAGCGTGTCCCATCCCCAGATTAAAAACCAGCCGTGATGGGCACACCTATTGGGAGGCAGAGGCAGGAGGGTCGGAGGTTCACAGTCTTTCTTTGCACTGTAGTGCACTTGAGGGCAACCTGGGCTACGGGAGACCCTGTCCAAAGGAACCAAAGAGGCTAGAAACTTGGAGAAAAGATTTGATTTGATCTTTGGAACTCTTCCTCAATTGAGCCAGCTGGGTTGGGACTTCACTTCAGATCCGTGATGTCACTTGAGCCTGTGGCCTTTGTGTGTGGGTGTGGATAAGAGTATTTGCGGATGTCGGGCCCGCCAGTCTGCGACAGATCTTCTCTGAATGGCTAACTGAGCCCCTGGTAGCAGGCCAGCCTCCCCCCTCCCTGCTTCCTGGGGGTGGAGGGGGTCACACTGCTGTCTCTGTCTCTGAAGCCGCCTGTGTTTCTCTACCTCCTTACAAGGAAGCAGGCCCCAGTGCAGGGAGTCTTTGTGAAGGTGACCAGAGTAGAGAGGAGAGTTGCGATCAACAGCAGTCCCCACCGGTGCGCTGGGCCATGGGGTGGGTGCAGGCAGAGGCTTCCAAACTGACACGTGATGCATTTCCCCTACTCTGTAGACCTCAGTAATATTTGACATCAAGTTACGGGAGAGTTCGATGGCACTGTTACTTTCCATCATCCTGTGCTTCCAGCCCGATCAATTCAACCGTACCAGATCCCCGTGGCAGGTAAGGGCGATTCACTAGTTAGCAACACTGCTTTTTTCCCATGTGGCCGTATCCCTCTGGGATCGTCAGGGGCCTTGTTCAGGGTGGAACAAGAGAAAGAGACTCCCAGGTCTTCTGTTTTCAGAGGGATGCTTGCTTTGGGCCTGGGGATTGAACTCAGGACCTTAACCTCACTAAGCAAATGCTTGACCACTGAGCTACATCTCCAGTCTTGTTTTGTGAAAACAGAACAAACTGCTGCTGCCTCTCTGAGCTGCCGTTGTATGAGAAAGAAATCTTCCCTTGGAGAAAGTAACTTCCCATTCCCGCCCTTCTCTCTCTCTCTCTCTCTCTCTCTCTCTCTCTCTCTCTTTCTCTCTCTCTCTCTGTCCTTCCCAAGACAGGGTTTCTCTGGTTAGCCCTGGCTGTCTTGGAACTTGCTCTAACTCAATATAGATATGCCACCCTCTGCCTCTAAGTGCTGGGATTAAAGGCACGGGTCATCACACCTGGTTGCCATGTATTCTTTTATTGTTGATAATTCCTTAGCATTTTCTGTTTCCCTGGCTCTGTGACCCTGGAATTAAATTCAGCCCATTGAGGCTGTTATTTTAATGGAGTCACATGGCTCTTTATGGTTAACATTCTATGTTACTTTTTTAGGTTGCCTTTTATTGTGTTTGTGTGCATCTGCATATGTATGGGTACTGTCAGAAGGGAGAAGAGGGTGCTGCATTCCCAGCAATCCATGAAAATATCTCCTTAGAGAGGAAGCATGTCAAAGCTTCCCTTGCTGTGGCTGATGTTCAAGTTCACTTTTTAAATGTTTTATGGATTGACTGTTTTCCCCAGAGTGTATGTGTGCACCACATATATGTCTGGTGCCTGACAAGGCCAGAAGAGGGTGTTGGATCCCCTAAACTGGAGTCACAGTCGTCTACCACCACGTGGGTGCTGCAAACTAAACCCAGGTCCTTTGTCAGGGCAGCAAGTGCTCCTAACCACCGAGCCACACCCTTGTGTTGGGTTAAGTAGATGGCCAGTGCTCACACTAACTGCGTACAGGTATGGTTCTTGAGTTTATTCCAGATCATTCCTCCTGCTAAGGCCGGGGAGGAAATCAGAGTAGTAGCAGGTCAGGGATTGAGGAAAGAGATAACCCACTCAGGACAGAGTCTCCAGTGGAACTGTGTTGCCTGCAGTTTTTAGGAGACTGCAGTGAGTTAGCTGATTGAAGTCCTGAGTCACCCATGGTTTGTGTTTCCTTAGGCAGCAGGCATGTCTGCCGCCATGTGGCAGTTGCTCAGCCTGTGACTGCCTTGTGCTTTTTGTAGAGACAGTTGAGGCCTCGCTCTAGGTGGTCGATCAGCAAGCATTTAGTACTGGGGCAGGTGACCCATCTTGCTGGCTCAGCAAAAGGCACAGAGGACCTGTGTGCTTCCTGGCATCTGGCTCCCTTGGATAATAACATGAGCAGTATGTATTAGATGATGGCAGATGACTGACTGGGAAAACCCTCGACTCTGCTGCAGTAGTAAGGAATCAGTACAGAGCTAAGTGCTTGACCAAGGCTGCTCATTGAAGAGTGTTGGATTAGTGCGGGGGAACGGCTGGTAGCAGAGGTGAAGAATCCAGCTGGTTCCTGGGCTTCGAGGGTGTCTGCACGGGTAGAGCATTCGTGCATGATGGCCTTTCATGCTGTGTTTCCTGCTGGACCATGAGCCCCTAGAAAAATCCAAGACTCTTGCCCACCAGGTGCTGACATTGGAACTGATTTTGAGAGATGTGTTGGTTTTGTCTGTTGAACAGGTGGCTTTTGTTTAGTTGCGTTAGTCACCTGGGGTCTCTGAAGACTGAACTTCCAGGCTCTGCACTGAGGCATGGCCTAGGCAGCGGAGTTTCCTCTCCAGAGTGGTGTGCAGTGCCTTCCTGAAGCTTGTCTGCCTGTGCACGGCCCTCATCTGGGGGGGTGATGTTTTCAGAGTGACCATCTTCCCTAGGCCGCTCACCAACACTGACTGCCCTATTTCGCTTGAAGAGCGGGACACACAGTCAGAAGAACTGGTTGGAACTGGTTGGGATGGGTCCCTGCCACATGAGGTGGGAGGTGCTTTTTGGTGAGTTCTCTTATGCCTAGAGTTGCTCAGTGCCGTGCAGTGGGTAATGGAGCTTGTTTAGGTGAAGAAACCACAAGGCGTCTTCATCTGGCCCACCAGTGAATCTGGGTATTCCTTTCAGTCACCCAGGTCAGTTCCTCAGGGTTTAATGTACACATTTAATGGTGATGTGTCATCTCTGGTTGGAAACAAACCTGGGGCCAGAGCCATGGCTCACTGGTTAAGGGCGCTTGCTGCACTTGCAAAGGACCTGGGTTTGGTTCGCAGCACCCACGTGGTGGACGACTGTCCGGTGACTCCAGTTTCAGGGATCCAACACCATCTTCTGGCCTCATCGGGTTCCATACATGTTTGTGGTGCATGCATACACACTCGGGCAAAACACTCAACCCATGAAACATTTAAAAGTGAACTTTAAAATGCCTCCTCTTCCTGGGGACACACTTGCATGGACTGTAGCTGACACTGTCCTTCTTCCAAGGTGTGTCATTAGTGAGACAGGATAGTCACATCCTTCTCCTCACTTAATGTAGTCTAGTAATGTCTGCTCAAGGCAGTAAGTACAAAGCATTTCCTTTCGAGTCTGTTGGAGTTCTTGCAGGATTTCCTGGCTGCCTGGTTATACTTGTGTTCTTGATTTGTAGGTCCTGCTGCTGTGACCAACCAGTCTCCAGTTCCCTGTAAACTCTGTATCCTCACAAAGCCGGTGTCCCCACCACACAGCCCTGGGGGCCACTCCTGGGGAAGCAGGCCTTTTGTGGCCTCAGCATGTGGGAGCTGATCGAGTGCTAAGTGAAATGGGACTTGCCTTTTATTATCTGTTTCCCCCAATTTGGAATTTCCTTTAACGTATAGACTCTTCATCATGGATCGTCTTTCAACCAGACATCATTATCAGTGCGAGCCAAGGTAGGTCTGAGGGTACATTGTCAGTGTAGAAAACAGTGCTGACTTAGGTTCATCACAGCCAGTGCCCTTCAGTATGAATCTTCTCGTGATTCAGTCTTGAGTGGGATTGCCTTTCACCTTACACTGTCCTTTGTAGCGTCATTATTTATTTTTATTTATTTATTTTTTATGAACATGTGTGATAACTCAAGTGACTAAGAATGGCCAGTCCATTCTATTCCCATAGCCATTTCAAAAAGCCGTCCCATAGTGAGGGGTGCAAATTCTCACCTCTGACCCCACCTCCCATGTAACTCTGCCTAAGAAACTTCATCCTTTATTCTGTCTTGCTGGTGATGTCTCCTTCATCCCGTTTTCTCTGGTTTTGCATCTGAGAACTTAGTACTAATCCTTAATCATTTTGAGGATCTTCTAGTCTCATCCTCTAGCGGGGAGGGTTAGCTTGAATGTCAGACACCCACTGCAAGTAACCAAATCACTTCTCCCCATACATTGACAACAGTGCTAGATTTGCAAAGCTGAGAAGTTGGTCCCTCAAATTATTTTTAATGTGACACCTTTCTCCCATGGGACCCTGAGAAACGTGACACAAGGTTGCTTGTTAGTACATGCATAGGCCGATGAGTGGATGGAGAGTTCACTGACAGTTTGTGGAGTTACCTGTTGCACCCATGAACTAGTAGAGGAGAAACTAGCATACACAGCTAGGCCCAGCTAGGGAATTGAGCTGCTGTCCTTGTCTCCATGGAGATAACCATTGGTGTGGCTGTAAATGTTGTTCATTGTGAGCCATGTTTTCAAGATAGCGTGACTCAGTTTTTCCACAATCAGCCACCTCCCTGAATCTCCTGGCTCCACGTTGATTAGGAAGAGAGGGACACTGACTGTATTTGCAGTCCTTAACCTGAAGAGGTCGAGGGCATTCTTTGTTGGCTTTGGCTCTGGCTTGTACTATATTGCTGAACTTGCTGTCTCTTAACACCTAGGTTACCTCTGGAACCTCCAGGTGAAACTTCAGCCCATAGTCAATCTCTTGCCAGATAAGGGGAGGTTGATGGACTTTCTTCTCCAGAGGAAGGGTGCAAGACGGTTATCCTGTCTGTCTGTTCACAGAGTAAGTGGACTCACCCTCCCCACAGCTCTGTGTTCCCACTTTTTTTGTTATTGTTCTGGATTTTCAAGACAGGCTTTCTATGTAGCCCTGGTTGTCCCTTTGTAGACCAGGCAGGCCTTGAACTCAGGAAATCTGCCTTCCTCTGCCTTCTGAGTGCTGGGATTGAAGGTGTGCATCACCACTGCCCAGCCCACCACCATCTTTAGAAACAACTATGAATTTTACTTGTGTGCATATGTGTGAGCACGTACCATGGTACACAGCTGGATGTCCGAGGACAACTTACAGGAGTCTGCTCTCTAGCACGGGCCCCTGAGATTGAACACAGCCAGGCCTGGTGAGTATTTGCTTATTGCCTGCTGAACCATTTTGCCAGGGCACACCCATCCATCTTTCATCTTTGTACTCAGGGCTGCATGTTTGAAGGATGGGTTACTTAACCCATCGGAAATATTGGGAAACACACAAATGACTTGTAGACTTTGGTAGAGAGCAGCTGTAGGCAGGTGGCTCCAGGGGAAAGCTGCTTGCACAGCCAGTGTCCTTTAGTGACACCTGCCTTGCTTGTTGCCTCTCGTCACCAACAGGGGTCCTGACTGATTTTGAGGTGCTGGTTCTCTAAAACATTTCTTTGAAGGTCCTTTAAATCAGTGTTTCCATTGGTTCCCCTTTGAGATTTCCTTGTCACCGCCACACTGAGATTCTGATTACACTGGGTCCGATCTTGTGTATTGTCCTTTCCAGTGCTGACCGAGTCAGACAGAGCCACGCTGCCGGTGGTAGCCACTGTTTTTGATAAACTCAACCATGAGTATAAAAAGTACTTGGATGCCGAGCAGAGCTACACAATGGTAAGTTAGATTGTGAAGGAGTCCCGCTGTATGGTGTGGGTTAGATAGCATAATGTCGGAGGTTTGACACATGGCAGGGCAAGGTGACAGTGGTGTACCCAGGGTCCCTCTGTGCCGCTGGCATGAGGCTCCGACTCAGCACCTTCACTGCTTCTGCTTTTCAAAGTCTGAGCTCACCTGTGCACATGCTCTTGGTCTGCTTCTATTCTGTGGGAAGAAAGTCAGCCGGGGCTTTGGCCAGAGCCTGCACTTAGTAAATTAAGTGTGATCTCCATTATTAGCTACGCCTTCTTCCCTTCACTTTAGCAATATTTACAAATATAAGGCTATCTAGAAGTATGGGTGAGGTGTGCACAACGTACAACATGTACCTGTATGAAAACTCAAGTAAATTTTAATAATTATTTTTATTCCAGTTAAACATTTTTTTTAGACAGGGTCTCCCTGTGTATTTCTAGCTGGCCTAGAACTTGCTATGTAGACCAGGTTGGCCTTAAAAGTCAGAGAGCACTTTAATCCCAAGTGCCGGTATTAAAGGAATGTCCCAAGGTACCTCGCCAACACATTTTATTGGAATTTGTTCTTTGACAATTTCGTATGTGTGTGCGGCATACTATTTACTCTAACCCTCCCCCTATTACCTTGCCCCTCCCTTTTCTCTCCTGTCACCCCCTCCTCCCTACAAGTCTTTTTTTGGGGGGGGCGGTGTTCGAGACAGGGTTTATCTGCAGTTTTGGAGCCTGTCCTGGAACTCCCTCAGTAGACCAGGCTGTCCTTGTACTAGTAGATTCACTTGCCTCTGCCTCCTGAGTGTTGGGATTAAAGGCATCGCCACTTAGCCTGTGCCTGGCTAAGTCTCTGTCCCATTTTGATGGCTTTGTTTTGTGACCCAGATTTTAACAAGGACTGTGTGCACAGGCTTGAAAATGTCCATTGGAGCCTGGATCACTGTTGGGTGCACACCTGAAGGCCATAGCCGTCTCTCCCCCAGATTTCATCAGTAGCCAGTAGTTCAGGGAGGGTTGGGGTCCTATGCGCTCCTCCTAGATCCATGATTGATGGCTGACAGGCCTGGGCCATCACAGCTGTTGTAAGATCATGTTGTGATTGCTGTGTCAAGCTCTATAGATAGAAGATGGGGGAAGGGCTGCAAATGCTGTTTTTTTTTTTTTTTTTTTTTTTTTACATTGCTTCTTCTTGAGCCTCAGAAAAGAGTTAAGAGTTAAGTATTTAACAGTCAGTGGTCCTTAGCATTTTGAGCAGCCATGTTTCTGGTCTCTGCCTTCACCATCATTTACTGGCAGCATCACAAAATGGTTTTATCTTACAATAGCAAAAAAGGATATGCTAGGATACTGTCACCATCAGGATCCCTGAGACATTGGTTAATGTGTGTTCCAGTTAATAGACATCACATGTTCAGTGAAAGGTTGGGGGAATTAGAGTGGCTTATTACTGTCCATTTAGTACTTCTAGTTTGGCAAGGAGGCTTGTGACAGTGGGAGACACTGTTTCCCGCCCTGTCATCACGAGGTGTGAGGGACAAGCCGTACACACTGAAGTTGAACCTGTTCACCAGGGACAGAGCTGGAGCAGCTCTGCTCAGTCTTTGGGGGAGCGCTTGGTCACCATTGACCTCATCAATGGTGGCCTAGATGGTGGTAGAAGCAGAGATGGGCGAGGCCCTGCATCCATTTCAAACACTACAAAAACGAGTAAAAAAAAATTCCAGCATAGACCCAGTCTAGGAGCCGTTTACTGCCCAGTAGAGCTTTATAAATGGGGGTGGGTGTAGCTCAAAGGGTTAAAAAGAAGCCGGATCGGTTACAAGTCTTCAGAGGTTAGAAAAAGTGCAACTGTGACTTAATTTAATTTCAATCTTGCACTACTAACAACCCTGGAGTGTTTGCCAGGGGACCAGCTCTGCATCGGCAAGGTTTGGTTGGCTTGTCAAGTGTCTTACTCACATTAGGTTTGTCTAGGAATTCAGTCTGGGGTTAACTGTAATGGGTGCTATTCCTGTGGAAGATGATTAAGGTCACAACTTGTCTCTTTAGGCAGTAGAAGCAGGGCAAAGCCGGAGCAACCCACCTCTCAAAAGGCCGGTGCGGACCCAAGCGGTGGTGGACCAGTCCCCGTGTACACGCACGTGCTGTCCCATTCGTGGGAAATAAGGTGTGTTATGCTTTCTGGCCTCCTGAATGGGCGACTGTGAGGCAGCAACAGGACTCACACTGTGATTCAGTTAGTGGTACTGGGGGAGGGCCTGGGGCTGTCAGTCAGGTTGGCTTCTAATAAAGACAAGGGTTTGTTTAACCCCAGCAAAGCACGACCCTGGACCACTCTCCTGGGGACCGTGGGGTGCCTGCAGCCCCTTCTGCAACCGAGAAGACCTTCTTTCTCCATAGGAGATGCCACACAAGTTAGTGATAGCTGTACTGACGGAGTATATTCGTTCTCTGAGCCAGTTTCAGATTCCAGTACAGGTACCTTCAGAGAGGTGTTTGCTGTCTTAGGCATCAGGTCAGACATGTATTGTCGGGCTTTTTCACATGCAGCCCCAACATGGCAGTTGCTTTCAGCAGGAATGCAAAGTTTGGTTGAGAGTGCCGTTACCCCTAAACTGTGGCCTGGGGTCCAGGCTGTTGCAGCCCTCAGCCAGTCATGGTTGGGTGACTTGGTAACGTCCTTTACCTTTCTTGTGTTCCTAGCATTACTTCCATGAACTTGTCATCAAGACACTTGTCCAGCACAACCTCTTTTACATGTTGCACCAGTTTCTGCAGTACCACGTGCTCAGCGACTCCAAACCTTTGGTCAGTACCACTGGGTCTTCACTGCTGTAGCCACCAAAACCTCCCAGTGCTAACCTTGCAGCTGACGCTAGTTGACTCTTGTCTTTCAGGCCTGCCTGCTGCTGTCCCTGGAAAGCTTTTACCCTCCTGCCCACCAGCTATCTCTGGACATGCTGAAGGTAAGTGCTCTGCCTGCCACAGCTTTGGGGTCACCAGCGTCCCTTCCTGTGGTTGCCCTGACCTCCTCCTTTCTTGCTTCCAGAGACTTTCAACAGCAAATGATGAGATTGTAGAAGTTCTTCTATCCAAACACCAAGTGTTGGCTGCCCTAGGTTCATCCGGGGCATTGGTGGCCATGACAACATTTCTGCACCCAAATTCTTAGATGCTGCCAAGCAGACAGATGATGTCATGCTCTTCTATACTATATTCCGTTTCTTTGAACAGCGAAACCAGCGTTTGCGAGGGAACCCTAACTTCACACCAGGTAAGGGAAGGCCTGGGGTGACCACAAACAATAGAGTATACTCCTGGGTGGAAACATTCTGAAGTTCCCAACACCTTTGGCCTGGGGTCTGCATTCAAGAAGATACAGAATCTGATGGATCAGAACTACCCACCCTCTGAGACTCAGGAGAGGAATTCAGGGGTCTTTTAAGAAAGTGGTAGTAAATGGGGTGCAAGTGGGAACGAGCTTCAGTTACTGGGCATGTGTATGTATGGATGTGTGTATATAGTGCAGACAGGCTGCTCATCGGTCTAACACAGGGCAGTTGGCTGGGTCGCAATACAAAGTGATAAGTGATCTCAAACTTTAGGAGGATGAGGTATTTTATTAAAGAAAAATAAGTTAAAACCCATGAGTTCTGTCTGCATTCCCTTCTTCCCATGCCATAACTGTTGGTGACTGAGGCTACATTTCCCCACAGGAGAACACTGTGAAGAACACGTTGCCTTTTTCAAGCAGGTTTTTGGAGAACAAGCTCTGATGAGGCCTACGACATTCTGAAGTCCCTTGATAGTTTTTTTTTTTTTTTTAAATATAAAAATGTACAAAGTTAATTTATTGCATTAATAAAGCTCTTTAAACTACAGAATGTTGTAATAAAGTACCTACAATATCCTCAAATGTTGCTAAAAAATAAGCTATAGAATGTGTGTGGTGGCTATTTCCTGAAAAAGGAGATAGCACGTGGACTGAGTGGCTTCTCAGATGGTAACTGGGTCACGTTTGCAGCCATCCAAGTATCCTTCCTCTTGCCCAAGATAAGGTTTTGTTTTTTTTTTTTAATGCTGTAGGGGCCAGGAACTGTCATCTTCAGCTTCCATAATACTGCTTCACAGTCATAGGTGCATTCCTGAGTTTAAAAGTGTGCGTGGAGCTGCATTTGCCACAGCTGTGACCCAGCCTAATGCCTAGGAGCAAGCGGCATCCAGCACAGCTGTTCTGCAGAAACTTGACCTCTACATAGACAAAGTCACCAAAGCCTGCTACAAGGCTAAAAGTTGAGGAGCCGTTCTCTCTCGGTCCCTTTGTATCGCTCTTGAGTGGTGTGTCTTTTAGCTTTATTTACCGATGGTCCTATGTGAGACAAAAGAAAAGAAGTATAAATAATTTAGGTATGGAAGAAAGCCCCTGGTTTTGTTGGTTTTTCTATTTTGTGTGCAGGTGTTTTGCCTGCATATATGGCCATGCACAATATGTGTGCAGTGCCCCCAGAGACCAGAAGGGGGGTGTCAGATCCCCTTAGACTGTTGTTACAGAGAGCTGTGAGCTGCCATGTGGGTGCTGGGAATCAAACCTGGATCCAGGGCTTTTAACCACTGAGCCATCACTCTGGCCTCCAATTCTTCTATTTTAATTCTTGGACTCCCTAACAAAGCTGTAAACAAGTCAGTCCCATTCTCTTCAAGCAGGGGCCGTTTGTATGCGGCAGAGTCACCAAGAGCAGCAGTAACATTCAGCTCTGGACAGTTGCCAGGAAGGAAAACAGGCTGCCCTGTACTGCTGGCAGCAGCTCAAGCCTGCTGATGATACTCAAAAACTCACTCCAGCCTTTGTTGGAGTTTCCAGAACAACAGTGAAATAATTGGCTAACTAAAAGTCTAGGGAGCCTTTATTTTTTCCTTTTATAGTTTTGTATGCAGTATGAACTATCAGGTGGCCACCAGTACAAATTCAAATACTACACAGGAATGTTCAAGATTAAAAATTTCTTTCTGCATCAAGAGTCTTTGAGCCTAGGCTGGCCTCAAACACACTATACATGACCTTGACCTCTGGATCTGTCCTCCACCTCCCAAGGCTGGGACTGCCATTTGTGACCCCATGCCCAGCTAATACAATGCTCTCTCTGAAATGTTTTCCTCCCATGCCTGTGAAAAGCAAGTACTCTTACCTATGTAGCTGAGTAAGGCGGGAAGAAATAGCAGCCCATGAGTGGCTCCAAGTAAGGCGATGGCTAAGTACATCCTAAAGTAAAATATCTCAAAGATTTGAGATTTGGCAAAGGCCAACACCGCAATCCCTCCAAATTTTGTAAGTGTGATTCCACTGAACACCTGAGGAGGTAGAAATGACTTGTTAGCATTGACGAGGATGCATCGTCACACAAACCTGCCCAGTATCGGTGTCCAAAGGGCCATGGGACAGCTGCCGAACTCTGCTTTCTGAGCCCGGAAGAAAAGGATTGCTTTGTTTGTATCTGAGGATGTTTGAGTGCAAAGGTGTGGAGGCTGGAGGCTGAGTATCTCCTCAGTGCTGAGACAGTCTCACTGAAACTGGAGCTCAGACAGCTGACCAGTGAACTCCAGGGATCCAGCCATCTCTGCCCACCACAGCTGTTGTTGCAGACATACCAGTGTGCCCATCTCCTCATGCCAGTGCTGGGGTTCAAACTCAGATCCTCATGCTTGGTGTGGGCGCCTCACTGGCTGAGTCAGCCAGCCCTAGAGAAAAGTCTTGGAAAAGGTCAGAAGAGAGCTAAGGGGGTAAAAGATGCTTTTCTAGAAAACTCTCTCTTCCACTTCTCAACTGTAGCGGCCTTGGCTTCGGTTCAAATCAAGCAGTGTCTGAACTAAGACACATTCTTGAATGGAAACTAGGACAATTAAAAGATGATAGTGCGGGCGGGGGTGGACAAGAGAAATGCATGGAGTTCCGTCCTCACTTTCTATCTTCCACTTGGGTGTGCAGGTCAAAGAGGCTCGCGGAACAAGCACCTCGGACCTGACTCAGTTGTCTTGCTGGCCTGGGGAAGTAGTTTAAGTATCTGACATTGTTGCAAAACAGATGCTTAAGTTTTCACTCTACCGGTATTTCTTAAGCGGCAGAGGGACTGATGGGATAAAGAGCTGGGTCAGGCACCTCTAGGCGTCAGCTAGAGCAGCAAGCTCTCCAACTCAGGAGATTCTTTCTCTTGTCGCCACATAATGCTGGCTTCCAGCTCTCACAGGTCTAGACTTCCTGTTTAAGCCATCTAGTTGCCTAAAAGAGACCACACAAGGACAATTCTGAGGAATTGCAGGTCTGTTCAAGATGTAGCTAGCTATTTAGTGGAGTCTGTGAAAATCTGTCACTGCCGGGAGCTCCCATTTAAGGAATGGATCCCAATTCTGTTTTACCCACTCAATTTGTGTGTCTTCTGAGGGCACCCACAATAGTAGCCCCACCCATCCTGGGGCCTAGCATACTCACAGAACTACCCATGTGGGCCAGCGCGTCTTCTGCTCGGCCGACTCGGCTTCCTTTAGTACTCACGGTGAATGCTCTTGTTATGTGACTGCAGAACTCTACAGAAATCTTACAGCTCTGAAAGAAAGCAATCTCTTCAGCTGAAAACTCCCTCAACGGCAGCCAGGGAGCTTGGAAGTCCTCTAGGCACTACCCAGCACCCAGCTTTTCTAAGCCTCATGGCTTTGATTTGGGGAATTTCTGGACCCTTTCAAGGTTACCTATGTGCTTCCCCACTGAGCTAGCACATGGTCACTTCCGTCTGGGCCTCATGCCACTCTCAACATGTTCCAATCTGAATGTTGACATCTCATTAATACTTTTTCAAGCTCACATCGTCAGGTTTTTTGTTTGTTTGTTTGTTGTTTGTTTGAGATATGGTTTCTCCATGTAGTCCCAGCTGTTGAGAAACTGCTCTATAGACCATGTTGGTCTCAAACTCAGAGATCCTCCTGCCTCTGCCTCCCGAGTGCTGGGATTAAAGGTGTGTGTGCCAACCACACCTGGCTACATTTTCAATACTTTCTATCTGGCAACTGTGGGGAAGTCCTACAGAATAACCTGGTATGTAAAACTCGGGTGTCTTAATGTCATTGAGCTACAATTTCTTTGTTTCCAGACAATCTCATTGAGTCCTAGCTGACCTCAAATTGCTGTGTAGCTGAGGGATGATGACTTAGAAACTTCTGACCCTCTTCCTCTGTTTCCCCGGTGCTGGGGCTACAGGTATACACTCCAGAGCTTACAAAATGCCGGGACTGAAGTCTGGGTTCATGCATCCTATGCAAGCACTCTACAAAGCTGAGTTGGCTACCACAGCCTTTTTTTTTTTTTTTTTTTTTGTTTTTGAGACAGGATCTCAATTTGTAGTCTAGGCTGTTCTGGAATTTACTGTGGTTGAGGCTGGCCTCTTAGCTTGCAGGGCCTCTCGGTTGCTGGGATTGTAACGTGTGCCATCATACCAGGTCAAGTGGCTTTACGGTCCTTTCTGGACAACGGAGGACAGCACACCCAAACAGATCGTGGAGACATTTTCATGCCACAGCACCGAAGGCTACACAACTCACTACAGCTAAAAACAAAAGGAGATAAGACCGAAGCCTTGAACTTACGAGCTTCCTGCCTCAGCCACCTGAGGGCTGGGACTGCCCAGCTTCAGAAACTGAGTGATCGCCTGCTCCCGGGTGATCTAGTGCACTCCTGTTCTCGGTGCCCTGCGGACTCAAGTACTCATCCCATCTCTCCCTGGGCACCTACGAGCAAAAGGCAGCCACATATTTCAGGCCCCTTCAGAACTCACATGAAACCCAGGTCACAAGAGCTTAGAGCAGGACTCACCATCACTAGGTTGACCAAGGACACGGCATTCAGACTGATGCCCCACAGCCCCATAACCCCCGAACATGTTGACCAGGATCATGGCTATGGTGACACACATGATGACTGCAGACCACAGCTCCCAGCCCAGGACCACCAAGGTCACCAGAAATATGGAGCCCAGAGACACACTGAGGTTAAAGATGGTGTCATCAATAATGGTCAGGTACTGTTAGTAGAGGACGTAGAACACACTAGGGAGGAGAGTGTCTGGTTAGAGCTGGCACTCCTGGGGTCTTCCTGCTTTACCCCATCACCCCGCTAAGTGGAGAGACTGCTGGAATGTGGCAGACACCCCAGAAAGCCACCTGAGACGGCACAATGCACTGAGCCTCCCAACTATCTTTGATGGCCACTGATACCCAAAAACGACCAAAGTAACCCCAAGTGTGTGTTTGCATACAGTTTCTACTTACGCCCAATTCCTGCTGCCTTATAAACCCTGCCAAAGAAATTCCATCGGCTGCTATGTTAGGAAAAAAACTAAGCATCCGGGGCCAGTCTGGGAACTACCCTAGGCCATGGCAGTGTAAGCCCAGCTGCGTCTGAGAATTAGAATACAAACTCTAAATGGCCACACGAAGAGGCTGCCATTCTTCAATGGAGACCACGCTTATGGCTTGAGAAAAGCAATCATCGGATTGCCGCATCTTCCGTGTTTTTCAAGGAAAAAGCAGCAGTGGCAACAAGAAAGTAAAAACCTCTAACCCAGCAAATGAAAAGTCTGTATCAAGTACTGTCCCAGGCACCAAGCAGGCAGCTGCTGACTGCATGACTGGATGACAGGCACGTCCCTTCCTCAAGGCTTGTTACTTCACCGTGTGTCTCTCTGGGCTGGGACAGCACACCAAGGTCTGTGTCTAGTCCCCAGAGCATAGCGGATGCTCCAGATTCTGCCAATGCTCACCTCAAATTCCCTTCACACAACGCTCCCGGCTAAGGGTGAAGCAGGTGTCTGAATGAGAGCTGGGGCTCTCCAGCGGCCCCCACACCCTCCAATCCCATCCCTGTATGTATAGCCATCCCTGCTTTACCTGTACGGGAACACGCGGTAGTTACTCCCCTTAGAATTCAGGGTTTCTGTGATGTTACTGGCTACAAGCTGGGCTTTTTCATGGCGTCAATATAGTCAGCAGAGGTCTTAAGGACCGTGTGGTAGGTCATGAAGTAAGTGGCCCCAACATAAGTGTCATCTCCGATGATATTAACAGCTGAACTGTAAACAGCATGTTCCCTGAGGAAGAACCAGGGGTGTCAGAACGGCTATGGCTTTAGCACAGTATGAACACCCTAGGTGAAGGCACCTGTCCTGGCCTGACGGATGAAGGAGGCCTACAGGAGGCCTTATTATCTTACTGTGGCACTTTGTCTGGTGCATGGGCGCTATTGTTTCTCTATCTGATTCTACTTAATATCAAACATGATGCAGAGTTAACCTGGCACTACTATGTGACAGGTGGGAAACCTGGACTTGAATCCACCCTGGCAGAGTGGATTCAACCCCTTAGCCCCAACAACTCCTCTGTGAATGGGCACACCAGCTCATGCCCATAGGCTGGGAGTGCACAGAGGGATCAAAGCCAGTGAGGTGTTTGGCATGACACTGCACAGCAGATATTCCCTTTAGCTACTACTTTCTAACTGATTCCCAAAGTGGCCATGCTTTTCATGAAGAAAATTCCAGGATAACCTCGATAATCACAAGCAAAACCAGTTCTAAGCTCTACTCTATTACTTTTTAGAGGTAGTCTTCATCAGAGGTAGCAGGAATGTCAAAACAGACATGACACACACAAGTAAAAAGATTACTAAAAAAACAAGTACATTCAGTGAGTTATATCCCAGGTGATGTTCAACTTTTCATCTACAAATTCTACTAAATCAATCCTCTTATCTTTACTATCTCTGGGCCAGACATGGGGACATCTGTTCCTATCCACGTGGGTAATAAGTGGTGTGGTAACTTAAATGTAGTGGCCTCTATTAGCTCACAGGGGAGGGCACCTATTAAGAGGTGTGGCTTTGTTGGAGGAAGTGTGTCACTATAGGGATTGGGCTTTGGTCTCCTATGCTCAAGGCACTGCCCAGTGTCTCAGTTCACTTCCTGCTGCCTGTGGATCAAAGATGTAGAACTCTCAGTTCCTTTTCCTGCCTGCCTGCCTGCCATGTCCCACCATGATAATGGACTAAACCTCTTTAACTGTAAGCCACTCCAATGAAAGCTTCCTTTATAAAGTGTGAAGTCATATCGTCTCTTCACAGCAACAGAAACCCTAAGACAGGAGTTGGTATTAGTACTGGGGTGTTGTAAAGGCCTGACACTAACTTTAGTTTTGAGGTGACTTTTGTTATTTTTGGTTAAGAATGCAGTGGAAGGCTTTAAGCACTGCTTAATGGGCCATTCTATAGGAACATGCAAGACAGTGGTGCTGGGCGTAATTTGAACTGCGGATTGGTTTCAGAGGGGAAGAATATTAATATGTGGCATAGGGATTGTTCTTGTGCCTATTTTAGTGATATTTGCCCTATATCTGAAGAGTCTGCCTGAGGCTAAAGTGAGTAGTTCTGGATTAATTGCATTAGCTAAGGAAATCTCAGAACAGGCTAGCATAGACTCTGTCCTGTGGTTATTAGTGGTGACTCTGTGAAGTTGATAATGAAAAGGGCAAGCAGAGCAGGGTAAATTACAAAATGTACAATTTGAGGAGGAAAGTCACATCAGGAAGTGGAATGAGCTAAGTCCATGTTTAAGGAGATAAACAGTTAGAGAAATGGGATAAAGGGATTGGGTGGCCTCAGAGCTGCTAACAGGGAGAGGGACCAGCCCCAGGGAAAGAGGGCTGACAGGGAGAGGGACCAGCCCCAGGGGAAAGGGTGATGACAGGGAGAGGACCAGCCCCAGGGAAAGAGGGGCTGATAACAGGGAGAGGGGACCAGCCCCAGGGAAGAGTGATGACAGGGAGGGACCAGCCCCCAGGAAAGAGGGCTGATAACAGGGAGAAGGACCAGCCCCAGGGAAAGAGGGCTGCCGTGAAACACAGCCGACAGGAGTAGGAGATCTGAAGAGAGTGGCATCAGACGCGGAGGTGCAGAGTTGAAGGTTGGCCCAGCTGGTTTCTGGTCTGGCTTTGGTCCAGGGTTTCCTCACTGTGCTCTCTTCCCTTGTTTTGGAATGGTGATGTGTCATTCATGTGTGTTCCTTAATGACACAATTATGTCCTGTGTCATTATATGTCAGAAGAATGCGATCTGATTTTTCATTTTGATTTTATAGGGAATACAGTTAGGAGATTGCATGGATCTCAGAAGAGACTTGGAACTTTAGACTTTTAAATAAGTTTTGAGACTGTTATAGACTATGGGCACTTTTGGAGTTGAACTAAACTAATTTTGCATTATAGTATTGACACAAGCCTATGGGGCCAGGGAGTGGAGTGTGGAATTTAGAGATGTAATTAGCCCCTATGAGCACATAAAGGGAAGTGTGGCCTTGCTGGAGTTAGGTGTGGACTTGCTGGAGGAAGTATGTCACTGTAGGCTTTGAGGTCTTCTATGCTCAAGCCAAGCCCAGTGTGGGCACAGTCTTCTGCTGCTGCCTGTGGATCAAGATGTAGGACTAAAATTCTCAAACTGTGTAAGTCAGCCCCAATGAAATGTTTTCCTTTATATGAGTGGCTGTGGTGTAGTGCCTCTTCACAGCAGTAGAAACCCTAAGACAGGCAGTCTGGCCATTTGGGGACTCAGAAAAATACTTTCACCATGGATTAGAAGAACCTAAACCTTAAACTCTGGCAACATGGCCAAAAGCAGAGATGCTGTCCCTTCAGCCCACTGGCACAATGGAACTAGCGTGGGCCTCTCCTCTCCATCTCCAGTGTGTTCATTCACGCTGTGCCTGTGAATCCGCCTCCATCCACATGCCCGGGCAGGACAGGAACCACACCACGTGGAAAATGAGTGCCAGTGAGGATTAAATCTGCTAAAAACTGAGGAGTTTCTTTAAACAGCGTCTCTACTTTTACAGGACTTCCCCACAAGCCTACTCATTCAGACTTTTTCTTTCCAAGTTAAAACTATACTTTGGATGCTTGCTTATCTGACATGGCTCTGCAACACTTACCCTTTGCCGCATTTGGGGTTAGGGTTATCGGAAAGAAAGGAACATAGGCAGGCATTTCATGAACTCTTTCCCCTGTGGCCTCTGTTTGCCCTCTGGAGTCAGAGGTCTGCAGCGGACGCAGGTGGAATCCAATCACTGGCAAAAGAGGGGCCAATCGTTAGAAAATGGGCCTCAGGATCTAAACATGTAAGATGAGGTACAATTCCCTGCACCTTTCCCTCCTCCCAAAGCTTCAGGTGCGTGTGATTTCATAGCTGAATAAACGTCAGGCCCAGGTCTTCTGTCTTAGGCAAAGCGTACAGCACACCCTCCTGATGTGGGTGAAAAGAGCGGCACAGAGCCCAGGACTCTACCATGCTTTCACGGAGAAAATTCCACAATGATCTTGGCACTCCCAAGACCATAGGAAAGCATGCTTTGAACAGACTCCAGTCGCTTGTCTGGAGAAAAGCAATAGATGTCAGCCGAGCCGAGATGAGAGGTCTACCGAGGCTTACCAGTGCCCTTGCTTGACATGCAGTCCACGGTTGCGTGAAGACAGAAGAGAAAGGGAAGGAGAACGCAGCCCCAACACTGACAAACAGGCACCAACAGAGGCAAACGCAATGGTTAAGTGATGCTACCATTTTCTGAAATTAAAAAAAAAAAGGAAGGCCCTAGAAAGGGGATGAAATTACCAGAAGCGTTGCAGAACTGCTGAGTGGTGTTGTAGAGTCTACAGCAGGAGGACTGCGGCACGGCCCAGTCAAAGTAATCGTCAATCCAGGAGAGGCAAAAGCCAATGTGGGTGCTGGAGAAGAGGGGACAAAGTGACTGGCTTGCCTGGGAGGCGGAAAGCACCTCCTTCTCTCCATCTGACACTGCTGCGCTGGCGTGACCCCGGACACAAACGTCAAGATGGCATGTGGCCAGTGGGCTTCCCGCTTTGCTCGCGTGAAAGAAACTGGGTCTAAGAAAATCTGTTTTTAGTGAAAATTTAGGCCTGAGTTGATTCTTCTGCCCATTTCTGCTAAAGGACCAAAACTGGGCATGGTGAAGCACACCTGGTATGTAACCCAAACTCCCGGGATGGGAGCAAGCTCCAAGTTCAAGACCAGCTCAGGACACATAGGGAGACCATATCTCAAAGTGAACAAAGAGGAAAGGGAGCATAAAGGAGCAGGCAGTCCCCATACTGACTAGGTGTCCAGCTCAGCTGCGTTAAATATCTGCTGCACCAGAGGAGTCATTGTCACAGCCCATGCGCCGCGCGCATGTTCTGCCGCTTGGTGGGTGGTGTAGTTGTAGCCTTCCTCCAGGACAAAGTACACAGGTGGACACAGTGCAGGAACTGACCCATGG
>NW_026125349.1:0-133990 GCF_943737965.1 Phodopus roborovskii | reverse complement strand
TAATGTTGATTTTATTTGTTTGTAGGAATACATCTGTGCTTTTGTGTGTGTTCTCTTCTGCCTAGGAACTGAGTTTTGTGATGAAAATAATAGACCTGGCCTCTCAGGTAGTATGGATTCTATATTTCTGCTTCCTCAAACAAGGGGCTTTCCCACTTTGAGTTGATAATTAGCCATGTTTCCATACATTTCTGCTTTCCCATTGGCTTGCTTTCACATCATGGGGTATGCCAACATCCTCTCTGCTCCTTGGGTATTTTACATATCCCGTTTCTCACACCTGGAATACTTGTGTTCCCTTTGCTAGTGTTAATTTACATTTAAAACTTACCTCAAGGAAGTTTTCAGCGAATATCACAGGAAACCCCTTTAATTTGCCACAGCAGGCTCGTTTTTGTCAACTTGACACAGACTTAGATGTATCTTGGGATCTCCCTCTTTTTATCTCAATATGATATTTTTATTAATTATTTGAGAATTTAGTACAATGCACCCAATCACACTAGCTTCCCATTCCTCCTAGGTCCACCCTTGTGCCTCCACCTCCCCTCAAATAACTCCAAGTTCAATTCGTAGCCCACATACTCACTGAGCATGGTCAAACTCCCAGTGGCCTGCCCCTAAAGAAAACCAAGTCTTTCCCACCCTACCGCTCCTCGGCAGAAGCCATCAACTGTGAAGAGCTATACCTCATCTTTATCACAGTTTTTGGTGACTCACATAATGGCTTCCTGTCTGGGTGGCTTCCTTTTATTTGGGGGCCAGGGAGGGTGAGGTAGGAGAGGTTGTCCCAGAAGCCATCAATGTTTTATTCTTTTTCATGAGTCTGCAGACATTCACACCACTGAAAAGATGCTTTCTGTCTTGTAGCAGCCTGCAGCATCACGGATCATGGACATCAGTACAACTTGCAGCAGCAGCATGGACTGCTGGGGTCTTTCTAGGACGCTTAATTCAGAAAACGAATATTCTTCATCTCGGATATCTTTTTGTTTGGAGGCAGCATTTCTGCGGGCAGGACCTGCTCGAGCTCTAGGCTGCAGTACGCCACCTGGATGTCTGCATCCCACTCATGACCATCTTGCCTGATGCCTTCAGGCAACACCGAGGCCCGGCACTCTCCACCCCAAGCCGAGTGAGCAGCGTGAACAGCAGCAGCAGCAGCAGCAGCATGTCCACTGAAGGTCGAATGGCAGCGCCTTGTCTAAGCAAATGGCAACGAGGTGAGGTGGGCCCTAGTAGTCAATGACATGTTTCTTCATGCAGCCTGATAGGCTTCTGATGATTATCCATGAACACTTTAGCTGTTGGTGACTTCAACTGTCACTGCTGTTCTGATATCACACATCTCTATCCAAAAACTCTCCCTCGGGCTACAGATCCACTTAATACACTTCTATGGGTGTCTTCATCTAAATGCAAGATTCCTCTCAATGGAAGCTATTAAAATTGGAACTCAAGATAACCAACGCTCCCTCTTTCCCAGGGATCGCCTTCCCTTCATACGTTGCTTTGATTAATAACATCATTCTCTATCCGGTAATGGTGGAGTGGCATGCCTTTGATCCTTAGACTCCAGGGCCCACTCTCCCCTTTACTCATGCCATGGTTCATCCAAGTTCATTGACCTCAAAAAGTGAGCTTCTCCCTGTCTCATGATGCTTTCCCACAGGAATAGTGGCATTTCCCAGAACTCATGGTCCTGAGGAATGAAGCAGTGGTGGCCATCTCTTTCTTCCTCTCTCCTCATGCCCCTGCTCCCTGTTAAGTGTCTGTCCAGGAACCCCTGTCCCTGTCCGGAGTCTGCCTATACCCTTCTGAACTCAACCTGGACCAGTGCACAGACTCCTAGCTGCTTTCTCTGTGGCTAGTCTTGCTTCTCTATGGCCCAGCCCAAGCCAGTCCTCAGTCCCACAGGAATATTTTCTCAACAGTTATCTGGTCTTGCTGGTGCCCTAGTTAAAATCTTTGGGGACTTCCTCTAGGGAGTTCCTCTTCTAGACTCTTCATGATCTTCTTCATTTGTCTTTCTGACCTCAGATCCCAGCATGCCCTTCTCTGAACTTGACACAAGGCACCATTTACGTTCACTGTGTATTCTTTACTATTTCTTCATGCTTACATGTAGTGTCCTCTTCCAATTTCCTCAATTACTCCTCATACTTCGTCATGTGTGTACATGTGTGTAACATGAATAATGAAAAACCCAGAGACAGATATTGTGGTTCACTCTGAAGATCAGAAAAGCAAAGCAGCCAGCCAGTAGCTCTTACCTCTACCTCAAACTGTCTCCATGAATCCTCAGGCTGCAATGCTCTTACTGTCTGGAAACTGTCAAGGTCAGATTCTTTCTCTATTGCTCTCCACTTTATTTGTTGAGGCAGGATCTTTCAATGAAATGGAAACTTACAAATAGGATAGGTTGGCTGGCCAGTGAGCCCCAAGAGTCTGTCTATCCACTACCTTCAGCTTTGGTTATATATAGTCTCCTCTGTGCCCAGATTCTACATGGGTTCTGGCAATCTGAACTCAAGCCCTCATGCTTGCATAGAAAACTCATTATCCACAGAGCCATCTACTCAGCCTGATAATTCCTCATATTTTAAACAAAGCTTAACAAACTTCACTGTCTTCTGTTTAGCATTTCCCACTCCCCTTCCTTCCTCAGGCACCCTCTCTGTTTATCTGTGTTAGCTTCTCTACTAGCTGTAGTGCTGTAATTGTTCATTTACTTCTCTCTCTTCTGCATTTCTTGAGGTCAGTGGCTGTGACTTATTTGTCCCCAGTTCCTAGCACAGTGCCTGAAACCAGTAGGTATCCTAAAAAACATCTGTTGATACATAAATAAATGACAATTCAGAGGATCAAACTTTCCAAATGGGTAAGTTTTTGATTGCTGCTAACAGTTTGAAAACAACTTCTGAGCTACTGGAGTAGGGGATTATACAAATTTAGGGTTTTATTGCTATGGACCTATTAAAAATCTGGTCTGAAGGGGTTTATATAAAATAATGTTCAAATACATTATTCAATCAAGGTACATTGATGGAGTATTGCTAATTCATCATAATGGCAGTACAATTCTAATTTGAATTAAAATAGAGCCGAGGACAACTAATGAAGATAAGAAGAGGCTATTTCCAATTATTTTTTGTTTGAAGTAGAAGTATGTTTGGATGTTTCCTTGCACCTGAAGAGAAACTGGATGTTAAAGAACACTTAATTGGGACAAGCAAGCAGTATCTCATCTGGTACAAGGAAGACATACATATTTGGAGGTAGATTTTGATGTTGACCTAGAAACTGAGGCTGGATATTCATCCTCATAGCTATGTTTGAGTTTTTGATGGTTTTAATGCTGGTTGTCTTGATGGAGTCATTTGTTGGCTAAAACTCTATGCAATTCCCCTCTAGCTGGGCTGAATTCAGAAGGAGGTCCCTTCCCTTGTGGTCTTAGCTATACCACAGCAGTTCATTCTCTGATATGTTTTTGTCCACCAAGTGTCAAATCAAACTGCACAGCCCACATTGAAACCGAAGAATATTCTCTTTAGACATGAACACGATGATGGTATTTTAAATTTTCTAAGGGATATAAAGGATTTTACATTTTTCTAAGAATACATAAAACCTTAACATCTCTGATATAGTTATAATTCTGAAGTGAATGCTGGAAGAAGCAATATGTTTTAACCGTGAGACAGTTGATGGCACCATCTTGGAATAATTCCCCACCCTCAAATTCATATTGAACTTGGATTTTGGAGCATCAAAATGTCTTAATAAGACAACAGTTTTTTCTGGCTGAGGTCCCCCTGATGACTATCCATACTTGAATTCTATGTAAATTTTTTATTTATTTTATTTTTAAAAATTTTTCTTATTTTACATATCAATCCCAGTTCCCTCTCCCAGCCATCCTCCCATGTCCCTCCAGTCCCCCCTCCTTTCCCATTTCCCACCCACTCCATAGGGAGGGTGAGGCCTTCTAGGAGGGACCATCAAAATCTGCCAAGTCATTGGAGTAGGGCCTAGGCCCTCCCCTCCTGCCTCTAGGTTAAAGGAGCATCCCTCCACGGGGAATGTGCTCCCAAAGTCCTTTCGTGCACCAGAGACACATCATGGTTCTACTGTCAGAGGTCCCATAGACCTTCTAACTAAAACTCATGTTCAGGGGGTCTGGGTTTGTCTGTCCATTGCTGGTTTCCCAGATATCAATCAGTCTGGGGTCCGCGATCTTCCCCCTGTTTAGGTCAGCTGTCTCTGTGGGTCTCTGCAGCCCTGGTCTGGACACCTTTGCTTATCACTCCTCCCATGTGATTTTCTTAACCACTTTTAGGGTACTTAGCCAAGAGCACACATGCAAGGCCCTCCATACCTGGTAGTCTCAGAGATCAGAGCAGCACTTTCAATGTGTGTGTATAATGGTGTGGTTCAGTGAGAAGAGAACTCTACCAACTCCAGCCACAGGGATTCTCCCTGCCTTACAACCACAATATAAATCCCTATTTCGTTTGTGTGCATTTGATGTGGTTTTTCTCAAGGATGAGACCGTGTAAGCACTCCTAGTTGCATCTTTCAAAGGGAAGTTGTTTCTGTATGCAGCTGGAGAAGTAGCCAGGGGTAATTCTATTATCATAGAATTTGGATATTAACTTTATAGAGTTGCACGCAATTAGATATAGTATACAAGGTGCATTCTTTAACTCTAAAGTTTTTTTTTTTAATTAATTAAAAATTTGTATTGCTAAGGTTGAATCCAGAGTCTTACACCTGCTAGTCACCCTTGGATGTGGCTTAGACACAAAATAAGCCAGGAGGCCAAATAAGCCATGAGGAACATGGCAGTACACAGCTTTCTTCTATGTACCTGCCTTTGTTCCTGTTAGAGTTTATGCCCCGACTTCCTTCAATGATGTATGACTATCATCTGGAAATGTAAGCCAAATAAACCAAGTTGGTTTTGGTCAGCATTTAATCACAGCAACAAGAAACAAACTAGTACAACCTGTGATAACTCCATCACAAGACACTCTTGGATTGTCCTGGTACAGCAGCATAGTTCTTTGGAGTAGCATTAGGCGAGGGAAGACTGAGTTTTGTTTCTTTCTTAGAACTAGAGCAATGCATCTACAGCTGCAAGTTTTCTGTCTTGTTGTGCTAATTGATTTACTGACAGGGAAAAGAATAATGGAATACCACATCAGGAAAGTTAGCATACTTCCTGGAATGGTAAAAGGATGTGGCCATTGTCTGATTATGAATTCCAGGGCAAGCTGTCATCTGTTGAGCCACAGATGCCACTCAAAGCCATTTGGTTACTTTGCTAATATTACCTAAATACTATAGTTGGCTACAAACTGTACAACAAAAGGCTAAGTCATACAAGTATGTGTAGGGTAAAGGGGCTAGGGTGGCTTTCTTTTGATGGCCCTAATGTAGGGTAAAAGGGCCAGGAAAAGAAATCAACCCCTGTCCCCGAATCCAAAGCCAGTGAAAGGAACACTTTGGCCCTGAAATCAGAACTAAAGAAACACACTCTGACCCTGAAATCAGAGCCAAAAGATACTTTGGCCCTAGAACCAGATCCAGTCAAAAAAACACAACCTGGCCCTGAAACTATAGCCAAAAGGTTAAAAATGGAAAATGGAAGAAAGATACTTTGACCCCTAAAACCAGAGCCAAATCTGCCCCTGACTAACTGAACATGAAACCAACCAATCCTGGAACAGGAAAACCAGCCAATCCTTGAGCACAAAATCAAGTTCAGGGGGATCTAAATCTGACCAATCCCCTCACCGAAAATCTTCTTCCTGTAAAAAGCTGAGCCCCTAAAACGCTCCTCTGCCCCTCTGCCTGTTCAATTAGCAGTTGTTCTTCCTTCTCCACCCTGGCAGAGGCAGCCACTCTCCTGGAATCCTCCTTCCCAAATAAATCTCTTGCAACAAGAATTTTGAGTGGCAATCTTCTTTTGCTTGTGTGGAGCAGAATCTCTGCCAAACTCCCTTAGCAAAGCCGAGCAGAAGTAACAACTTTCCATTGGAGCTGGAGCAGATTGCTATAATTCTGCAGGGGTTTCCCCTCCTAGCAGAGTGAAGCAGAAGAAGTAACATCTTGGGCCACAGCTGAGAAGAAATGGACACCTCTGCCGGGAAATTCCCTTGGGGTGGGGAGCAGAGGTCAGCTGTAGCAGCGGGCTCTCTCTTGGAGAGGAGCTGGAATGCCACATCCTGCAGGCAGACCACCCTCCAATGGACCCCAGCTTCAGGTATAGCCTGACTTCCAGACAAGTCAGGATGCCTTTCTCTCTGGAGCTGTAACACTTGCAGGAAGTAATCCTTCCTTCTTATGGGGGAAGACTGAAGGTGGCTTGTTTGAATACTAGAAAGCTATTACACTGTGAGACGAACTACAGAGGGGATGAACGATGAAAGTTCTAGGGAAATATAGCCAAGTTTTTCAAATATATAGTCCAGGCTTCTGAGAAGTGTGAATAGACCTATGATGCATAGGAATCAAAAGATGAATCCATTCATTTGGAGCAAACGGCTAAGGGGTGGTCACTAGGTGCTTGTAGTCCATTGGGTTGACTTTGATGATGGGACTTGCCTCTATCTATGCCTGACCCTACCACACTGGAAGAAAGCAAGACATGTTTCTAGAAGTTGGCCAGTCTTCAGTTCCATACTAGTGCCCACAAGAGCTTTAGTAGCACATAAATGGTTTGTGGCAGACAGTAAATTTATGTGGGGTGAACAGGGAACTGCCAATGATTCCCTTTGTCATACAAATCCTCTCATTATGGAACTTCAGGAAGGGAGAACTTTTTCTTCCCTTCATTTCCAGGGAAGAGCTGAAAGAATAACTCAGAGATGGGCCATTGGATGAAGCAAGAAAAGGATGTGAAACTTGGCTATAGTGTGACAGTCCTATAGACATCCAATTTATACACAGCAACTAAATTCTCAGAGCAACTCTGCAGGTCTCCACTTAAAGCTGAATTTGAGAGTGTTATTTCTACATCCTGATTTGGGAACCCCTAAAGACTGAATATTTGGGTGAGTCACTTAATCTTTCATAACTCCATTTGCCCTGTCTATAAAATAAGAGAAATAAATGTCATAACCTATAAAATAACATCATGTGGTCAACTAAAAGAGGCGACACAGAAAGACCTTATAAGTATGGCTGATACATACAAACAGACAAAAATCAGTCAATAATGATGTTTCTAGAATATGATTAATAGGGAGAAAATTTGTTACGATAGACAGACTGAGCAAAGGTAGCTTTGCTATAGAGTGGGTAGAAAGGAGGGTTTGGATATTCCTCCTTTAGTATCCAGAAAACATGTAAATATTTGAGGTTTGAGCTCCATTTTCCTGTTTTAAAGTCATTTTTATTTTGTGTCATATGTATGGATGTTTTGCCTGTATGCATGTGTGTGCGTCAAGGGCATGCCTGGTGCCCACGGAGGTCAGAAGATAGTGTTGGCTCTCCTGGAACTCTGGTTACAATAGTTAGGGACTCACTATCTAACCTGGGTTATCTGGAAGTGCTCTTGACTCCTTAGTTATAACATTTCCGCCCCCCCCCCCTTTCCTGTGGGTATCACACAGTCTCAGAGCTAAGCAACTTGAAACTTGAATCATGTGGTTCCTCACAGTGGGCTAAACACTGTATTTTACACTTGCCTGTGGCTGTTTAGAACCCATCATAGCTTGTATCCTGACTCAGTAGATGCGTTTCTAGGGACCTGGGGGTGACATCAATGATGTGATTTTTGTGTAGAATGAGTAAATTCTATACTTGACCCCTACTGCATCAGAAGAAAACAAGACATGTTTCTAGAGGTTGGCTGGCCTTTGGCTCCATGCCAGCACCCACAAGTGTTTTAGTAGTACATGGAGGATTAATAGGGAACTACCATTGAGTCCCTCTGCCAAGTCCTTTTGCCATGTAACTTCAGAAGTGGGGCTCTTTCTTCTCTTCATTTCCAGAGAAAAGGTGCCTTTTGGATAAAAGGGGGATTTAAGGTTCGGTAATGACATCAGTGAGCTTCTTTCCGATGCAAGTACTTAGGTGAGAAGAGCTGTTTTTCTTCCTGAAATAGGAAGTTGGTTTTGATAACCAGGACCTAGAAGACTGCTATCAATTTGGCAAAAACCAAAAACATTGGTCATACACTCCTTTGTTGAGCCTGGAATGATAGGTGTTCTCACATATTGTCGGTGGAAGGAAAACTGTGTAAACCCAGGGAGAGAATTGTGCAGGACAATGGTATCCATAACAGTCTTTCTGTAAGTGAATGGATGTGAACACCTGATTATTCATTTACTAGTTGTCCTCAGTCTAGTAGTCTATCTCAAAGAGAAACTGGTAAAAATATCAAAGCAAATACACAGAGCTGTTCACCATAGGAATACTTGCCATTTTAGAACACATAAAGACCCACTGCTTACCAACAATGGGTTAGACTAATAAACTACCTTATAATGACAGGATAGAGTACAATGAAACTGAACATAAAATTGTTCACTATCTATATGTTGCTATGGATCAATTTTCATAGCTGGATACAGCAAAGTGCAAAACATTGTATGATGGGGATTCCTGCTGTATATGTTTCTTGGTTGATGAATAAAACACTGTTTGGCTAATAGAAGCAGGAAGATAGGTGGGGTTGGGGACCAGGAGAATTCTGGGGAGAGAAGGCAGAGAGAGAGAGGCCACGAGAAGAGACATCATGTAGCGGAGGAAGGAGTAACGGGTCCGGATCCTTCTCCAGTAAGATAAGAGCATATGGAAATACTTATATTTATAGAAATGGGTTAATAATTAAGACGGCACCAGCCAATAAAAATCCCTAGCCATCGGCCAATGGTTTAATAATTAATATGTCTCTGTGTGCTTATTTGGGGTTGAAGGGCAGCAGGACCCGGCAGAACAGAAAGCTCCATCTTCAGTTGTATCTGATAAACTACTTTATACCAAAGAAAGATGTGTGCTAGGAACACACAAATATATTGTTTTCACTCAGACAACCAAATGGCAGCATAAAGTCTAACAAAAATGGTTACTCCTACGAGCAGTCAGAACCAATGTTTTCTAAGACTGATCTTAGAGATATGGGTATGCTTTATATAACATGAGATTAAAGCAAAAAGCAATGAGCAAATGAAAAGGAACCTAAAGCAAATTAATTAATAAAATAATATATTCCTTACAACACAGTTGGACTTGAGTTGGAATGGTGTAGCAAAACCACACATTGTATAGTAGACCTGGACAACTAAAGCACTGAGGGTGAGTTCTGGTTGATGGGAGGAAGCCTGGTGGAAGCCAAATCTGTTGCCTTGGCTAGTTGGCCAGCTTCCTTTTATCACACCTGCTCTCATTTTTGGAAAATGGGCATCTCATAGGAATGTCACAGATCTCTCACACAGCCAACACACTTTCGCAAAGGTTGTACTGTAATGGTGTCACCTGGTCCATTCACTACTTGTACCAGAGAATGTGAGACCATTGAGAGCAGCAGCTTGGGATTGAAGCCTGTCACTGTTTCCCGACAAAGATGAACTTGAACTATAAATTCTGCGGTGGACTGCCTGAGCTGCCGTTCCTGGGCATCGGCCTCACAGCCGTATTCCCTATATACAGACTATTTCCATTTCGCAGAGAAATGGCATCTGGCTCCTTGGTAGAGCTAGCCAGAGAAGTCAGTCCCAACTTCCAGGGCAGCTTTCCTCAAAGTTGTTCTTGATGAAGATTCCAAACCCTGCTCCTAGCACTTTGTAAAAGCAGCTGCAGCCATGGGAGAGAGTGAATGGATCTGCATAGCTAGCTGCCAAGACAGTATTCGCTCCCCTCCTGGAAGGGCCAGAGGAGCCAGCTTCTTAGGAAGCAGCCTACTGCTTCAGGATGACACGGGGCCTCAGCAGCACTGAAAAGTCTCCCGCTACCCAGAAGTTGGAGACCATCCCAGGGAATCGATGCAGCATACGCCGGGGTGGGCCAAATGGCCACTCGGCACTGCCAAAGGCTGCCTGGATCACTAGTTCACATAAGCTTGGGCTCAGCAGGCTAAGCTGCTGGCATTTGTTCAGTAGGGGGAAATAAAATAAACTTTGTGTGGCAAGTGATAACCCTGACATTTCAATATATTCACCACAATGTTGCAGAGCACAACAAATTACCATGACAAATACCATCCAATTTTCCTAACAGCTCTTTTGAGTTATTAGTGGGAGTCAAATCACCTAAGTCAATCAAGGGCAGCTTAAAGCTACTATGATGCTCTCCCCAAAGGTGCAAAGGCCCCTACCACTCCTCTGCAGTGGCTTGGGGACCTAGATTTGACAGGGACTGAGAACATTTGCATAAATCTGAAAACTAAGTCCATGCCTTGCACTCCTACCAAGACCATGTAAACCTGACTTCTCTGAGGTTGGATCTAAAATCTCATCATTGCTTAACATGTTTCCTCAAGAATTTGTAGGAATGACTAGAACATGTAATTATCTTTTTGTTGTTGATGATGCATATGTATGTACACATACGTGTACATGCTCATGTGTATGTGTGTCCCTATGGAAACGAAAGGCCAACCTTGGAATCTTCCTAGTTGTTGTGCTCCCTGTTTGTGCTTTTCTTTGTTATTTAATACAGCATCTCTCACTAAACATAGAGTACATCAGCTGATCGACGAGCCCCAGGGATCCTCCCGTCTTTGCCTCCCCTCTATTCAAGCTTGTGCCACCATGCTCCATTGTTTTACATGGGGCTCGAACTCAGGTCCTCGTGCTTGTGCAATAAGCCCTTTACTATTATGGTAATAATCCTTTTTGCATGGGGAGTTGTTGCATTAGGGCAGAACAATCTACATGTACCGAGGAATTTAAAATCAATGTAGAATGCGTGTAGGATTGGGGGCCATTATTGTTTCACAAGGAAACCCTGCTGGCTGAAGAGCCAGACACTCAGAAGCCTATTTGAAGGGAACCTTTCATCCCAGCAACTCTGACCTGAGAAGGAAGCAGAGAGGCCCATGGTCCTCTCACAGCCATGGTTTGCAGTAATTGCTGAATCCTTGGATGAGCTGTCAACTTGATAACTGTTTGTCATGTCCTCCTTAATTGGAGCCCATAGAACAGTAATGAAGTATGCTCTCCATGCAGATGACTTTGTGATTGATGATCCAGCTCAGGAAATCACTAACAAATACAAGCCAAAATTCAGGCCGCTGATGGATCTCATCTGATATTCTCCTGGTCCTTGGGCATGGCTCTTTGATTGACACCCACAGTATTGTGATAACCCAAGAGAAAAATCTTGCCTCTAGACACAACAAAGGCCCATAAATTGACTCACTCTTATTGAAATGGAGTGAAACTTTGTTAGCTTCTGTTCAAGCTGACTGAGGGTTTAGTGCATATATATTTTTAATGCAGTATGAGTGAAAATATTACATTGAAAGTAATATCACTTGATTGACATTTTTAGAAATTGAGTTCTGTTTTTTGCAGAGTCATTTTATCCACTAGACAGATGGAAGCAAGAGGGTGCTACAGGCTCTGGGAGGCCTCATCACCGTGAAGCCTCCTGTGGGAGGAGGGTTTGTAAAGGGCACAGAGGACGCCTTGATTTCATGATCAATTTCTGCTGGCACATGTTTTCCTAACTCCTTTCAATAACAAATTAAGGAACACAAACACGTTTCTTGTGTTTTATTGTTTTGCTTTTCATAACTCACTGTCAAAAATATTTGGGTTAATTTAAAAATTATAAATGAAAGGTAGAATAGTTCTCAAAAGTGTGAATTAATAACTGGTGGCAGTCATTTGCAGAGGAATGTATTATTAGTCCTAAAAAGGGAGGTTGAGGGACGTGTGTTTTTCTTCCTAAATCAAATGGCTGTGGTTCACTAGGAGCTGTTCCCAATAAATACAAAGTAATCAACTCAGGCAAGAGGGTTCAGTAAGCAATGGAAGAAGAGAAGAATGTACAATTTCATGAGCAGCATTGTCCCTGGATCTGTGAAGTGCAACTCACTTGTACATGTGTAGATACATTCCTGAATTTGTGTCTTCCATTTAGAACTGTATTTAAGTAGAATTTATGTTGTTACTCTTAGGACCTACAAATATACTCGAAAGAACGTGAAGAAAGACATTGGAAAGAATATAGAGCAACTGACAATAATGGGTAGTGGCTTTTTATATCTCATTCATCCAGTAATTTACACAAGGTGGAGGGACTGTGAGTTCAGGGTTGAAGTTGTCTCTATATCAACCATTGGATTATAGAGCATCTGTGGTTACAGATAGTTCGGATCATTTACAAATGCATTTCTACGTGTATTTCCTTTGCTCACTGCTGGGCACCCATTCAATGTAGGGTGCTGTGCTAGGCACAGCCTACCACATTGACACCTCACCCTTGGTGATCACTAGTCTAGCTGCACAGAGAGGCGAAATGCTGTCAAAAGGGAGACAGCTCTTGTCTTTGCCTTTGAGAGGGCATGGCAGACTGGGCAGCACTTGCTCCTGACCTTTGGCTGGATTAGATCTCCCTAAGTAGGGACAGGGAAAGAGAAAGTAGATGGGACTGTTTTTTATTATGAATAATATATTTTGTTCCTTGACAATTTCACATGTATGCAATGTAATATGGTTACTCTCTATCTTTCTTACTTCTCTCCCGCCACTTCCAGGCCCCTTTCTTCCTTACAAATCTCCTTCCATGTGCTTGAATATTTGGTTTGTTTCATGCCTCTTAGAGATGAACCAGGGTTGTCCATGATCATGAGTTTTGGAGTACCCTAGAACCGGGTGGGCTCACCAGTGGGTATGCCTCTCTCCTAGAAGCTGTCAGTTGCTGATAGTTCAGCAGCAGGTTGAGCCTCTTTCCCACCCATAGCTGACTGTAGATGGGAGAGGTCTCTGTCTCCTGTAGATGGGAGAGGTCTCTGTCTCTTGTAGATTGGAGAGGTCTGTCCCCTGTAGATGGGAGAGGTATGTCGTCTCCTGTAGATCCAAAGCCAAGTAAGCACAGCTGCTGTCAGTTCATGGCTGCCCCGGCGTGTCACACTCCAAAGGTAGTATTTTGTGGGACTTCTCTCTGTTTTTCAGCCATTCTACAATTTTCTCTTCTGCTCTGACCCCTAAGGGTGGTATAAAGTGTCTTGCTCAATGATGAGCCCTTAACCATCCTGTGTTCACAGCATCTCGTGTAGCCATGGCTCTCTGAATTTACCTGGCTTTGGACTCACGAAGATCTGCCTGCCTCTGACTCCTAAGTGCTGGTGCACACCTTAAATCCTCAGTTAGTTTTTATGTCAGTTTACACAGGCTAGAGTCATTTGGGAAAAGGAACATCAATAGAGAAAATTGTGCCACCTATTGGCCTATGGGAAAAGCCAGTGTATCATTCTCTTATCGGTGACTGATGTGGGAGGACCCATCCACAGGAGATGGTCATGGATTATATCACAGCAGGTTGAGAAAACTATGGAGAGCAAGCCAGTATGAACACCATGCCGCCATGGCTTCTGCGTCAGTCAGTTCCTGCCTCCAGGTTCCCACCTTGCTTGAGTTCCGTCCTCACTTCCCTCACTACTGGGTTACTTCCTGGAAGTGTAGATTAAATAATAAACCTTTTCCCCCAAGTTACCACTTATTGTGGCTTCCTTCCCTCCTTCCTTCCTTCCTTTTTTCATTTCTTTCCCTCCTTCCTTCATTCTTTCCTTTCTTTCTTTTCTTCCTTTTTTTTTCTTATTTCACAGGAGTAGAAACCCTAACTAAGATATTACTCATTGTAAATGGAGTGTCAATAAACCCAGATGTGCAAGTGTGTCTGCAGCTGCCTATAAATTCCTGTGGGTGTATCTTGGCAGTTGTATGGCTTGGTCATGTGATAATTCTATTCCTTGTTTTTGGAGAAACCTCAGACTGGTTTCCAAAATGGCCACCTAGTTTGTACTCCCACCAGTAGTATATAAGGGTTCCTTTCCCCCCACGTTCACACAGCCTTGATGGTGGTAATTCTCATTGGTGTGAGATGGAATTTTAAGTAGTTATAGTCTTCATTTTCCTCATGGAAACACTTCAGAGTGTTTCCTGTCCACTTCTATTTCTCCTTTTGTGAAGTCTCTGCTCAATTCCACATGCCACTGTCTAATTAGATTGTTTTCTTGGAGCTTAGTCTCTTGCTTCTTTGTATATTCTAGTTATTCATCCTCTCAGAGAATGATAGCTGATGACCTTTCTCTCCAATTTTGTAGGCTGCCTCTTCACTTGCTTGAGTGTTTTCTTTGTTATGGAGAAGAATTTTAGTTTCATGGATCCTGCTTGTCAATTATTGGTCCTATTTCGTGTTCCACATGGAGTCCTTTTGAAGGTCTTATGCCTGTACGTGGAAGCACACTCCCAACCTTTTCTACCAGCGGCCTCAGGGAATCAGGCCTCACGTTGATCCATTTGGGTTTTGTCATTTTCCTACATGTTGATACCCAGGTTTCCCAACCCTATTTACTGAGAATGTTATCTTTTTTCCATTGCTTACTTTTAGCATCTTGGTCAAAACTTGGATAGCTTTAGTTTCATGACATTTATACCTGGGTCCTCTCTGCCATTCTTTTGTGTGTCCGTGTGAGGGCTAATACCACATTGCTTTTGTTACTATCATTCTAATAATATCATTGAAATAAGGTGTGGTGAGATCTTCAGCAGTGTTCTGTTTGTTCAGGACTTCTTTGGCTGCCCTTGGTCTTTTGTGTTTCTCTATAAAATTTAAGATGATTTTTTCTATGAGTACATGGAACTTTTAAAGTAAGTGTTCAGAGACAGAAAATGGTATGGGGATGTTGGAGAATGACATTCAATAGTGTTGGTGCACAATATGTCATAAGCCCAGTTGGACAACTGAGGTAGGGAAGAGACTCACCCAGAGCAGGTGTCACCTAAACGCTGAAGAACAGGATTTGGGCTCTCTCTTTACCTGTTTGTGTATGATTTGTGCTTCTTGGGGATCACCTGGGCTCTACTAACTCTCATTCAGACTCTGTGGGTTGGGGACAGCCCAGCTTAGACTGGGCTCACCTGGCTGAAAGAGGGCTTAAGGGTATAACTGACCAGAGCTTCGGGACACACATGAAGCTTGACCACTCACTGAATGTGGTGAACAAACGAGGGAGGAGATGCAAGATGACACCTAGCAAAATAGAAATGGGAAAGGCTTGGGGCTAAAGACGGCGAACCTCACAACAGCGTGGGAATACAACAGCAATTTTTTGCTAAGAGGGAAAAATAAAAGCTTTTTACTTCCTAGAGGTAAATGGTCGGTAGTTTCCTAAAGTGGATGTCTCTCAGTGAGCAATTTACTGTGCCAGGAAATAGTAGTCTCAGGAATGTGTTATGCCTGTTTATTTAAATTTTAGGAATTGTAGACAAGATTGTGCCTAGGTGGAGGTGTGTCAGTGAAACGTCCTCTGCAGATCCCTGCACCCCTCTGTCAGCACTGATGGGACTGAGGGCAGAGATGACGCTACTGGCATGAAAGCCCCTTGGAGTTCTCCCACCAGCGTCCCTGTCTGGGGGTGGTGTGGGGGCTGGGAGGGAAAATGAAGGGCACGGCTCCCATTACTCACAGAGGCCCCCACCCCTGCTTGCTTTCCTGACCCCTTTCCTCCACCCCTCAGCTCTTCCGGTTTATCTGTTTTTGTTTCCTTTCTTTCAGTTTCTCAGCAATTCTAACCTGCTTGTTTCTGCTCCCTGTGGCATTTCTAGCCCGTCTTGCCACTTGCCTGCTCCTGCTCCATTTCTCATTAATTGTTAGGAGATACTCCACGCATGAAGACTGAGACTAAGGGATGTCTCAAACACTTATTTACCCACAAATGTTAACATTTTTTCTTCACTTGCATTTGTTTTATTTTTGGAAAAGAATAGATGGATCTATCTATCTATCTATCTATCTATCTATCTATCTATCTATCCATCCACTGTTATATCTGTTGTAATTTAAAAAAGCAGCTTGAGAAAGACACCATGTGACAGAATTCAAGCAGATAAGCAGAGGTTTTTTTTTTTTTTTTTTTTTTTTTTTTTTTAATTGAGGGGAAAGGATCGTAAAAAGGGGAAAGGGGAGGGGACCATTTCTGTCTCTGGGGACAGGAGCAGTAGGAGAGAAGAGAAAGGAGGGGGTGGGAGGGAGAGGGAGAGAGAGGGAGAGAGAGAGAGAATGGAGGTGGGCAGGGCCCTTTTAAAAGGGAACAAAGTGAATGTGCACAGGTGGTGCTCTTAGTGGCTGCAGCTGAGGGCGTATCCTATCAGAACCCAAGGACAGGCCAGTACAAGAACCTAAATGCTAACAATATCCATACAAGTGACTGATTTTATATATCTCACAGACTCTGTCTTGATTGTGTCCTTTTCATTTCTATATGTACTTTGATTTTATTAGTAGAATATCCATATATATATATATATATGTATATATATATATATATATAGTGTTAAATAGTGCTATTTTGTACATTTTTATTTTTATACTGGTAATATAGTGTGTATAATCTGCAACTGCATTTGTTTTTTTTTCTTCCTTAAACTAATGGTTTTGAGGCTTATTTATGCTGGCAATTGCAGCTTTAATTCATTTATTCTGGTTGCTGTGTAAAGTCCTTTGTATGTCTCTACTACAATTTATTTATCCAATTTTCTCTAAATGAGCATTTAAATTGTTTGCATTCTTTTTCCCAAGCACAACAAAAATTGCTGCAATGATCATTCTTGAGCATGTCACATGGCAGAGAATTGATCAGAATTATATGCCAAGGATTAGAGCTGTTAGGTCATGGGCACGCTGTCCTTGCTAATGAATTTCCTATTGATCTACAAAGGTGAAGAACTCACCAGCACAGAGTGTGGTCTGTTTTGCTTTGTTTTGGAAAATGGTTTATTTATGTATAAGGGATAGGGACATTTTGCTTGTATGTGGTGTGCCACCTGTGTGCACAGAGATCAGAAAAGGTCATAAGATCCTCTGGGTTTGAAGCTGCGCACTGGTGGGTGCTGAGATCCCCCGGGGGGACCAGCCAGGACTCTTGACAGTTGTGCCCTCTCTGCTGCCCCATGACAGTGTGGCCATTCACTGCTCAGCTGTCTGCTCTATCTCAGTATTCCCCTCCAGGTCAGTGCTACAAAGGCTTGCCGACAGATCGCAAATGCAATGGCATCATCTCCCACTTTGCATTTCTTGGATGAGTAATGATCCTAAGCACATCCTCATAAACATATTGCCAATCCTGCTTTCCACTTTTGTGGCTTCTTTGGGTGTTTATTTTATCCATTTCCATGTCTGTTCTTTGTGATTTTTGTGTATTCTGCTGTTTTATATAGGCCATAGACCTACAAGTAACTTGTTTCAAAAGTGGGAATTTTTGTTTCGCTTTTGCTGCATAAAAGGTTTATTTTAATAAGCTGCATGCTCCGCATTTCCCCGTATATCCCCCTCTCCTGTCCTTTATGCTGTCTTTGATGTTTTATACAGTCATCTTCTGAAGGTAATCGTCTCACCCAGATGGTTTTCATTTCTGAGACGGTTTTGTGTAAGACAAAAGTAAGTTTCTCGAAGATGTGCTGAATGCCATCCATAGCACTGCTGCTCTTTTGGAGAGAAAAGAACGTCCCTGTGGCACTGTGGCCATTTCTCTCCTGCCACCCCCTCCCCTTTTTTTCTCCACCCCCTCTTTTTCTTCTATGTGGGCTTTATTGGTCTGCTTTGGTCTTCTGTTTCTCCAGTGCTCAGAAGTGGTATTTTTAGAGGAAATTATTTGCTAGTGTGAACTAATTCAGATACCTTAAATGATTTTGATATTTTCTTCCATGGTTTCATTCTTCTCATTTCTGTATTATGTTAGGGTGTTGTTTTCTGACTTTCGTTCACCGGAGCTGACCTCTGCTTCTGCTGCACACACAGCCTCTTTCGTGTTTGCTCCTCCTTTGTTGACTTTCACAGGGTACTTTCTGGGCGTTTCATCGAGTTTCTTGACTTAAATGCTTAATTGTTAGAAATAATGTGGATAACAAAATTTTAAATTAAAATGCTTATTTTGGGAAACTTTCATACATTTACACAAATGTGTTTTGGCCGCTCATTGGTGGGCATGCATTTAAATCTAAGTACTAATTTTACTGCATTGCACAAGGTGTTAGCTTCTTCTAGTATTTTTTTAATCTTTGTATACTGAAATGCCCAAGCTTTGGTTCCCAAGTGTGTGTTCCTTAGCATTCTGTACACATTCATTCAGCATGATCTCCATAGGTTCATGTGTTTGACTGTTTGGTTTCCATTGGTGGAACTGGTTGGGAGGGTCAGGGAGGTGATTGGAGGAGGTCTGTAATTAGGGGAGATATTCCCAGGTTCTCTCCTTTGCCTCCTACCTGGGGATCAGATGTATTCTCTCAATTACCCCTGCTGGTGTGCCCTCTGAAACCGTAAGCCCTAAACTAAATGGTTATTTCAGTTATGGTTACTTTATTACACTAATTAAAAAAAGTAGGATACATGCTATGACTTGGCATTGTTGATTTGGGGCTTAATTATACTGTGGTAAGAAAATCTGGTCCACATAGTACAGATTGATTGAAATTTGTCAGGGCAGTCTTCCCTCTTCTCTCTCTCTTCTTCCCTCTCCTCAGATCATTGCTTTTTCATCATTATATACGATGCACATTCTTTTTAAAGCAAATTATCTGTATGTTTGCACGTGTGTGGTGTGTGTGTGTGTGTGTGTGTGTTCTAGTGTATGTCATATCCCAAGGAGACTAAAAGAGGTCTAGTGTTGGATCCCTGTCGCTGGAGTTACAGGCAGTTGTGAGCCACCTCGTGTAGATGCTGGGAAGAACAGTGCATGCCCTTAACTGTCCATCTACCTCTCCTGCCCCAAGATATATATCATTTAACTGGGGGACTATAAGGACTATATATATTATATATAATAAATATAATTAGTTTAGTGTCAAATATTTAGTATTCCTACTACTTAAAACTCAGTTCTATCTATAACTCTGTACGGAGCGACATAGTATTCAGATCATTGGTTTCTTTTTTAATTCTCCCAGTATTTGTTTAACTACGGCTTATTTGTTTAACTACCTTGCTTATTTGGGGTTCAAAATAATGAGTCCAGGCTTCCTTGCTCCCATGTTTGTGCATAACCTGATTAACTCATTCATTTGCGTATTCACTCTGGTCGGCAAACATTTAGAGTATTTATAGTGGACTGCACTGAGTTAGGTACCAAACACACACACACACACACACACACACACACACACACAGACCCCACTTTAAGTCTTGAGTTTCAGGGAACTTCTGTCAGTAGAGGAAACTGGTAAACGTCAGTCAGTGTCAGGACTGTAGCAAGTGATGTCCAGATGGATAAAGCCGGTGAGGGAGGAGGGGGGGGCTGGGTGGGGGATGGGAGCCAGTTATGGGAAGGCTGAAGTGAAGCAAGAAAATGAACACCCCCCCCATAAGAAGTAAGGTTTTTCCTCCCGCCACCGGTCTTGTACCGTCGATTTAGCAAGATTTAAGAGTCTGTCTGTGTGTCTGTATGTGTGTGTGTGAATATGTGTGTGCATGTGTCTATGTGTGTGACTGTGTATGTCTCTGTGTGTGCCTGAGTGTCTCTGTGTGTGTGTGTGTGTGTGTGTGTGTGTGTGTGTGTGTGTGTGTGTTTGCAGAAGCCATTCCAATCATGTACTAAGTAACAGGCTCCAAGGAGGAACATGCAGTATTGCGAGAATAGACAGTGAAGGCCTTTGGAGAATGGCATGGTCAAGATGAAAAGAGGGGCTTTTATTTTGAAAGGATGCCTCTTTTGAATGTCTGGAGCTCTAACTGTAACCAGACAGGAAGGGGCAAGGAGAGCAGGGGTTGGCTAATATGAGTTTATGGCAGAAATGTGGTGATGGTTTGCCCGGTCGCAACAATAATCAGAAAGAAGCTTTGAAGCATGCAGTCGCCTCCTCACACATGATTTCACTTCCAGTGCTTTTAGTTATGCACAGTCAACCATGATTCAGAACATGCAATGGGAGTTCCAGAAATAAGTGCTTTAGGAAATAGCCCAGTAAATAGAGTACTCTAGTAACATACATGATCACCTGGATTTTATCCCCAGCTTTTTAAGTTAAGGTTTTTATTGCTGTGAAGACACACCATGACTATGACAACTCCAATGAAGTGTAATTGAGAGAGCTTGCAGTTCCAGAGGTTCAGTTCATTATCATCATGGTGGGGAGGGTGGTGGCGTGCGGGCAGATGTGAGGCCGCTTATGTCTTGATCAGAATGTAGCAGGAAGTTTACTGAGACACTGGGTGGTACCCTCAGCACAGGAAACCTAAAGCCTGCCCCCCCCACAGTGACACACTTCCTTTAACAAGGCCATATCCACTCCAACAAAGCTACATTTTCTAATAGTGCCACTCCCTATGAAATCCTGGCGGCCAATTGCACTCAAACTACTTACCAGCACTGCACAAAACTGTGTGTTGCAGAATACGCCTTTAATCCCAGAACTTGTAAGGCAGAGTCAGGTAGAGTTCTGTGAGTTCAAGTTCAGCCTAACTTTCCAATGACCACTAAAAGTTAGAAATTTAAAAATATCTACCAGCATGTATTTAAAAGTCACCCTAGTTACAGGAAAAGCTCAGGAAAAAGAAAACACATGAAATAGCTTGGTCACGTATGACCGGTTTCTGGAAATTGTTATTATTATTCATAACTACCTAGTTTCTGAGGAACGTTGTTATTCTCAACAACAGTCTGGGAATTGTTATGGGTCATCCTGTCCACAAAGAAAATTAATAACTAAAAGAGACAGGACTCATGGCAAGAAGGGAAAACTAGAAAGAACAAGTGCCTCTGCCAATAGATAGATAACTCCCTGACTGGAGAGGACATTCTCCCTGCCCCCCATTGTCTTAAGGACAAGGCCACTGAGCCCGCTGGTCCTAGAGAAAGAAAACCCCCCTAACCTTGCAGGTGTGCTAAATAAACCTGCCTTGTAAAAACTGTGTACTCTATGAAATCTCTGTAACCTTGGAAACCTTATTAACCATCCAAGTTTTGAACTGTCCCACGACCTTGCTTACCATGCTTTTAGGCCTAGTGAAAATAACAGGTTAGCTTTGAGACTGTCCTTGTTAGCTTTGATGTAAATCCTTTAAAGCTGTCTCAATTCTGCCCTCGAGGTCCTCAGTCCTCTACCCCTGCGTGGCGTATGACTGTGGACCCCAGTGCACTTGGAATAAAAACTCCTCATGCTATTCGCATCGAGACCGCTTCTCGTGAATGATTTGGGATGTTGCCTTTCCTGAGTGGGAGTGTGGAGGTCCACGCTCTGCAGGTCTTTCAATACCAAATCCCAGGAGAGCTGTGACTAACAGAACAAGACGAGGCAATGGTGGTTTGAATAATGGCTTCCTCCAGGTCATAGATTTGAAGGCTTGGTTACCAGAGTGTGGCTTTGTTGGAGAAGGGGTGGCCTTGTTGAAGGAAAGGTGTCACTTAGGGGTAGGCTTTGAGGTACCAAAAGTCCGAGTCAGGCCCAGTGGCTCTTTCTCTTATAGTTCCTGCTACAGTAGAACTGTCAGCCCCTCTCCAGAACCATGTCTGCCTGCATGCTGCCATGCCTCCTGCCTGCCGTGGACGATAATGGACTAAACCTCTGAAGTGTTAGCCAGATCCAAATAAATGCTTTCCTTGCCACGGTCACAGCATCTCTTCACCTCAAATAAAACACCAACTAAAAAACAAACAAACCAAAGAGAGTTCCAGAAGTGATTCACAGATGTCTTTTATCACTGCACCCATTTTACAGTTTTCCCCGCGCAGCTACTTCCTGTACCCATGCTCTCTGTCTTGCATCACAGGTCACTGCCACAAGCACCCCCCCCCCCGCCCCACCCCCAGTCTGTACCTTTCCAGCTTCACCGCAGCTGTTCTCCAATGGAACAGTGAAGACCCCAAGCCTGCGCCGTCCAGCTGCCCAGCATTTTGAGCTGGGCAAAGACGGAGCAGTCAGTAACTGAGGAGGGAGAGGGAAGTCTGCTACAACCAGGAAGGAAGTAAAGGAAGGAAGGCTTCAAGAAGGAGGATGTGTCCAGCTATGCCGGATGCTGCCCACAGACACATGGGCTGGAGTCTGGAAGTCAGCCATCTTTGGGAATACTGACGAGAGGCTTGGAGGGAAGGTTGGGATGGGTGCTTGAATGAAGAGGGTCCAAGAGGGACTGGATTTATGTCTTGGGGTATCGGACCATTTTCACGTGCTGTCCCCTCCCACGCCACTCATGCTTTAGTTCTGTCTTATCTGACATTAGTGATATGCCACCACTTTCTTTTGGTTAGTGTCTCAGCTTGCTCAGGCTCCCATAAGGAGGCTTAGAAGGCAGAGTGCACAGGGTCTTCCATGAATTGCAGATGACCATCTCTGTGTCTCACATGGTTCTCTCTGTGTGTCTATTCTAATTTCCTTCTTTTATAAAACCCCAGTCATGTAGGATTGGGGCACATCCTAACAGCCTCCTTGTAATTGATCATTAACTCTGTGAAGACTCAGTATGACAGTTTGGTGTACCACAGTGGTGCCTGGATATGATGGCTTTGAAGATATAATTGAGCTCAGTTCAGTCTAGTGCCCTGTATCTCTCCTGCGTGTGCACACGTGTGTGCATGTTGGTGTATGTCTTTCTGCTATCCATTGTTTTCTTTGCTGTTGCTGTTTTCCTTTTTTAATTTTTTTTATAACAACAAACAATTAGATTTAGAAATATATTTATCAGGATTGTTTTGATCAAACTGGTTATCTCCTATGCTGTTTGTTTCTTTCATTTCACTGCAAATTTTAATAATTTGGCCTATTAGTGATCCTCCCTCCCTCCCTCCCTTCCTTCTTCCCTTCCTCTTTCTCCCTCCTCTAGTCCCTCACTCCCCTCCTCTCTTCTCTTCTTATTCCCTTCGTTTCTGTTTTTTCCCCCTAATTTCACTTGTATTGGGTAAGTCTTTAATAGGTTGCTATAATGTTGGTTTAATATGGGTATCATAAAATTAAACATATGTAATATCAAGACTTTTTGAACAAAGCTTTCTAGAATATGCTTTAATTCTCCCTGGAATGGACTCCATGTTATTGTTGCCTAGAGAGTTAGATGTTCATTAAAAATTAGTATTTTCTAATTGATTTTTAATTAAATTTCTCAGTATATTTTTATCAATTTCTGTACTCTCTAGTTTTGCATAATTTTCTTCACAGCCATGAGGCTGTGGTAACCAACAGCTTTAGAAGAGGTGGCTTGGCTACAAGGTTCTATTTCATGCTTGCATTCCCTGTCAGCTGAGTTTCCAGCCCTGCCTTCTGACGGTCCCCTAAAGCAACAGTCTTGTCTGGGAGTTTGTAGATGGGCAGAGACAACAGGGCAGGGAGAATATTCTAGTTCCTTAAACTCGGGAGCTGGAAAATTGTATCCTGTTTTTTTTTTTTTTGACAATTTTTTTTTTTGTGGACAGGCTAATGAGGTGCGGGTGAGCTGAAGAAGCTGTTAGACTGGGTCAAAAGATGTGGTGGCTGTGGAAGCTTCTGGTTGGCTTCTGCTTCTTTCCTAATGGGACCCATTCCTCAGTAACTGTTTAATTAGCACGTGCGAGCAGTACACTCTCATTTTCCCGTGTGTAACAGAGCCTTACTCTTCCCCTCACTTAGTGAGCTGTCTGACTGTGTCTACAGCCTGAGACTGACCACGTCTTTCCAGAATCACTTAGAAAACATGCAGCCGTCTTGGCTTGTGCTGGGAATCCACATTCTGTACCAGCCTCGCTACCATGGTTTCTCATGTCATTTGTTATTTTTGGCAGCATTTAGACATTGATTTCCAAGCTGAGCATGGGATTTAGTGTCCGTTATCTTCGCAAAGCTTGAAGTGCACACTTAATGAAAGGCCCGTGTCTCTTTAGCTCTGAAAGGCCCAGGTATTGCTTGCTCAGTTTCCCCTTTGCTGGAGTGCTCCATAGACATCTGCCAGAGCTGGCTCAGATTGCCTGCTTCTTCAGCCCTGCCTAGAATTTACCCCATTTAACTTTTCTATTTTCTCACATACACATAACATAGTAATATAATACATTAGATACAAATTACATATATCTCCAAGGTTTCTATTAGTTTATAAGCATCTTGTTTTTATTTAATCGTGCATTATATTTTTTCTGGGTGCTGTCCTTTCTCTTAACTTCTTGTCCATTTTAACCACGTTTTAAAGTATTTGATCATCATTCTGTGACAGTGATTTCATTCAGAGATGAATGAAATTATTTTGGAATGAGTTTCATTCATTAATGAATGCATTTCGATGGCTCTCCTTAGCATTATCCTTCTTTGTGTTTTCTGGTTTGCATTTATGAGGTCTTGTTTTGTGGACAGTTTCTTTTGTGCTTTCATCTTCTTACATGGAGGTTGTACCCTGTGTCCACTCCGGGCTCCCATGAGCCAAGAATCACACAGTATTCCTGAAGACTCAGGGCTTCTATTCCTAATGACATGGGGCATATGGTCACAGAGAGGAACACTGTCTTTTCTTTCTTCCCTAGACCCTGTGTTCTACTACCCGGATGCTCAGACTTTATTCTTCAGCCTTCAAAGCCATTCAGGAGGGGTTGAGAACTACCACAGCCTAGGCCCCAAGCAGTGAACTCCAGCTGTCTCTCTGTCTGTCTGTCTGTCTGTCTGTCTGTCTGTCTGTCTGTCTGTCTGTCATGGAACATGCTTAGTCTCCATTATCCCTGGTAGGAACAAGCTCAGCAACAGCCAGCACTTGAGTCTGCTATGTGATGTTTGCACAGTCCCCCCCCCCTCATTATTATGATGAGTTTTTCTTCATTCTTTGATACCCAAGAAAGTCTGACTTCATTTTGAGCTAGAGACATCTTTCTGGTCTGTTTTATTTTATTATTATTATTAATTATTGTTATTATTATTATTGCTGAGTTCTGTTTTTTATCTATTGCTTCTAATTGCTTGAAGCAGGGGTAGTAGCCATCTTTAAGTTGTGAACTTACTAAGTTCTTGTTGGGAGACTCCTTGTCTCCACACTCCCCATCATAAGCACTATAAAAATGAAAGTCTATATCACCAAGCATCAACCACAACACAATCCTCTATAGCTGCTAATGTAAGGAAACTGAAAACTGCCAAGACTAACAGGCACATTTCAGAGTAACAAGTGTCAAATCCTATGCTGGTTTCCTTAACAACACATTCTTATCATGTCAAGCAGAGAACAACTGCTGTCTCAAAAAGCTTTTGGCCAAGATTGCAAATGCATATGGAAATTTAGCAAAGATCAAACATAATTGACACCCACAACTAGCTGGTCGGGCTGTGATGCCTTTGCCCACATTCATGCATTTCAGTCCTTATCCTAGGACTTCTGAATGGGACAAAAGGGTTAGGCACTAATTCACATGCAACTTTATTTTTTTTATTATTATTTAATTTGTGTGGTGCTGGCGATTGAAACCCAGGTCTTGTACATGCTTGGCAAGCACTCTACCACTGACCTTGACTTCCAGCCTAGTGGGCCCAGATTCAGTGCAACATAAGCTGTGATTAGAACACAATCCAGTACAGAGGAGAACCATGTGAAGACAGCTCTAATGGACATCTGCCAGCTAAGGAGAGAGGTCTCAGAAGAAAACAACCATGCTGATCTCAATTAGGGACTCCCAGTCTCAAGAACTCTAGGAAAATCAATTTCTGTTATTTGACCTAACGTTCTGTATTTTTGTGGCCACGCTACCAAACCAATTCAGAATGGGGCATCTCTACTGTCCACCTGCATGTCTCTAATGCAAAGAAGAGCAAATCATTCTGTTTTAGCCTGTTCCTGATCCAGGGACCAAGGTCAATTCTCCTGGGTCTTTTGTAGCTAAGAATCGAGTTCACAGCAACTGAAACAAAGCTCCACACTGTTTCTTTCCTGCCCACCACCAAGCTTCTTTCTGGTCATCTTGTTCAGATAACAACGGCTCAGGGCAAACATGTTGAAAACATCTCTTGTCCCTGCTGGTGACAGTGTACTGATTAGTCTAGCTAGCTGTGCATCTCTGCACTTCTCCCCCTCAAGTGAGATCCAGGCACTTGAACCTGAGATTTGTTTATGATGGATTTGCTTTCATATTCTAACCAAGTTATGCATTATGGATGGTTAGATTCTAAACAAGTGATCAAAATATGTGATAATTCTGTTGGCTACATAACCATAGCACACATTCATTTCTACTCTAGCAGTCTTTGGCCATTGTAGAAACAGTGTGTGTGTGTGTGTGTGTGTGTGTGTGTGTGTGTGTGTGTGTGTGTGTATACACACGTGTGCTTGTGAGCATGTGTGATTATACATACTAAATGTTCTTGTTCAACAAAGACATCATGAAAAGATATGATGAGACATTCATTATTTTCTCTTTGTGCATGAAAATTCCTAGGATGTATAGATTGTTTTTAAGCTGTGTTCAGTTGAACTTCCCAGTTGTATTTACCAGGAGTGGCACCTCTCTGAGAGCTGCCCTATCTGTGTGGTTTTACAGGGTCTTGGTGCTGCAAGTAAAGATGAACACTTGGGGTTTCAAAAATATAATTTATCCCAAAATCCCTTCTGCATTTTAAAAATTGTGTCTGAATTCTCAACACAGTCAGAATGACTGTTTGGTAGACAAAACGTATCCCCCAAACCATCAAGGGATTTTCCTAAGCAATTGGGATTACTCCAAAATACATTGCAGATTGGTATCAACTATCATATTTGAATTTGTATTCTAGCGCTGAGAGCAATTTGTAGCGCATTATAAACCACGGCTCCTCCCTCGAAATTTCAAAAGGCTTCTGTCTGTGACAAGTGCTAAATATGCTGTTGCTACCAGAAATGGCCCAGAGACATCACACCAAAGTGAGTGACAGGACGAAATTTCTTAATCACTTTATAAATGCAAACCTTCAGGAAGGCCTGGTCTCCTTAGACTGGGGGAAAATGGAGCAGGGTCTGGACTAAGGATGTTGATTGCAACCTGAGATGCGCTGTGTGGACTGAGATGCATGGCTTTCTGACCCAGGGTTGAAAGGTTGGCAGGGTTGTGTTCCCTTTCATTGCAGCCACGGAAAGTTAACTTCCCGCTACCACCCCCTGAAATAAAAAGAAAGCTCAGATTCAGGGTCGAAGCCAAATCCACAGGAAAACAAAACAAAAACCAAAACAACCCTAAAGCGGAGAAGTCTATAGCTGTGAATGGACCTTAATGTTGGCTTTTAGTATTTAGATTTAATAAAAATCTGAGTGAACTGCTGAACAGTAAGATCTCCAGTTAAGTAGGAGGCTGAGGTGGGTTGGACTGTGTCATATGAAAACCACCAGAGACAATTGAGGTCTTGGTAGATATCCATTCTAACATTCGCAGGGAAAGCATTAACAATATATCACACTCCCCTGCCAGCTGAAAACCCATGATGTCATTCACAAATTATGTATTTGAGATTGGGGAGCTGGGGACATTTTTGCAATGATAATAGGAAGAATCCCCCTCCAGAGGCTCTGAGGAACCTGTGCATTTTTCATGTTCACCTTACTGTTTGACCATGTGACTGGAAGAGGAGATGGACGATTTCAAAATTGTTTCCTGGCTACATCAACACAAATTCCTGCAGTGCGATCTGCCCATGCTCAAAGGTCTATGTTCCGATGTGTTCTCCCAAACCTGCACTGTGGTTCATAGACTTCATCTATGGATGTCTTCACGACTCTATTTTCAACTGTAAGTCACTTCATTCTTAGGAAAATGTTGCTTTGAACAATAGGTTCACAATAAGACCAGAAAAAAATTGTAACTGAATGTCATGCAAATAACATGGGCATAGGGAATATTGCTTAAGATATGGTTTTATTCTTACTGTTTTGATTTAAAATGATACAGAAACTACAGAATAAAAGCACACAGCAAAATTAATAGCAGGTGCCTTTATAGAGTCCTAAAACTTTTAAGTATCCCAGAGGAAGTAGAATTGATTTATGGTGAGGCTGGAGTCTTTGATATCTCTATTAAGATGAACAAGAAAGAGGCACATGGTGGGGGAAATAACAGAAAGGAAGACATGTCTGACTAAATGGTGTGAAGTTGGAGGATTAATTAAGATACACAGACAATAATAATAACAAGCACTGTAGCATCAGCAGCCAGTGATGTAACACTCACAGGGGGGCGGGGTTGGGTCGAGGTCATCACAAGATGAGTTGTGTGCAGAGACCCTGCATGCATGTGATTGGCTTAGCATGGTTCTTACCGTTCATTAGAATCTAGGTTGCTGATTGGGACAGGATTGGGTTAGGCCATCAGACATAGCAAGAAGAGATAGAAAGGCCATCTTTGGAGAAGGATCAAGGATGGAAATAATTAATTCAGGCAGCTTTTAAAATTTCTGTTGGGCAGAGATAACACAGAAAGTTGTAATCTTAGGAGAATGCCAGAAATGCATTGCAGCTCCAACCCCTTCTCCCCAGTCAACACGTATTTGAGCTCTTGACAAATGATAGAATTGATAAATCTGACTTGCACTTTTATCTCTTTACCCTGTCTGTCTAAGTAATGCAGTTTGAAAAGGAGTAAGACATAGAGTATCTATCAAACTGCAAATCAATGCTTCAGCTTTCATTGATCCTCAGAGACAAGGAATTGTTGTGGGTAAGGGCTTTGGAATCAAACAGATCTGGGTATGAGAAGACAGTCCTGTATGCCATTTCCTCACCTATAAATTAGGTTAAAAAAATACGTACACACAGGGCCTTCAGGATGGCTCAGCAGGTAAAGGTACTTGGCTGCAAGCCTGATGACCTGTTCCATCCTTGGACACTGCAGGACGGTCAGAAAGAACTGGCTTTTGCAAGTAGTTCTCTGGCCTCCGTACATGTATGGTTGGGCAGGAATACTCCCCTACCCACCAAGGGGTTAAGCAGCCGGCCCTGGGTGTTACAAGGGGTCATTATCCAGTTAACTGTCTTAAGACATTATAATATTCCCATTAATATTTTATTATTATTGATTAAACATGAAAATAAAATGGATGCATAGGAATTATTTATGTTGGGAAAATTGAATACATTATTCTAAAATTCATTGTACAGCTTTAAACACTTGAAGGAAAGTATTATTCTTCAATTAAAGATATGATAAATACTAATTTCAAAATAACATCCTCAGAGATATATATTCATATGGATAAGTATTTTACTTTATGTAATTTTCATACCCTAATGCAATTCAGATCAGAGTTAATATATAATGAAAAAGTAGCTTTTGTGAATAACTTACTCTCATTGTAGAAGTTGGCGAACAGTGTGAGTGGGATGTTTAAGAAGCCTGTGGAGTCTGCAGCCACTCCACTTGACATTTAGTTAATGGAACTGGCTTCTATTTGACAGTGAAAAGGGAACATTGCACAAGTCACCATGTTCTAGAGCTTTCTTGCCAGCTTGCTTTATGTTCATTTGACTGGTAACTTTTCAAAATTATCTGATGCCTGGCTAGATTTCAAGCTTCAGAAAGGCCATTTGATTTTGTTATTCTATGTTGCCCTTGGCTTTTAAGCAAACAGGATTTTAAAAATGAGTATTGGCCCTAATGCAATTCCTCCTCATAAAACAACCAGAAACAAAGAAAGCAAACTCTTTCGTTGAAACTTAGTGATTCAAAATCTTTCCAAGCAGAAAGTAATCAAGATTTCTGATCCCTTTGCTGCACAAAGGGAGACTGAGGACTTAAGAGGGTAGAAGGAAAAGTTTGTGCCAAACCTGGATACATGTGGAAAACAAGAAAAACACACAAACATACAGACAGACACAAGCACATACATACACACATACATACACACACACACACACACACACACACACACACACCAGCATACACACGGAGACACAGACACACAAGCACATACACACACACACACACAGGAACACAAGGCAGACAGACAGACGCACACACGCACACATGTGCAGACAAATACACACACATACACACTGAGACACACACAAACATATAGATCACATATACACACAGACACATACACAGAGACACACAGACAGCTACACACATATATACACATGACACACTGACAGACAGATCAGAGATATAGACTGATGACAGACAGACAGACACACAAACATGCACACTTGTGCAGAAATGAGTAGCAGAAAGACCGACATTGTGGGGACAAAGAGAACCCATGGCGATGGGTGGGTCACTGTTATTTTATTTTTCTGGAGATTTTGTTGTCAGCCAAATCTGAATATGTTGGTTGGCTCAAGCAGAAAGTTCCTGCTGGAATTTTTAATAGAAATTTTGGTATTGTATAAGGTTAAAAATGGCAAAAATTAAGCACTTGAGAGGCTTCAAACACTTAATTTTCCTCTCAAGGTACTGGCCAAATTCTGAAGTTACATGTGGTGAGCTTAAGAGCAAAGGATTTCCCACAGGCTGAGGATCTACCGAAGACACTCGTGTTCTCAGTAAAAAGTCACGGGTTTCAGGGGCAGATTGCATTAGACTGAGAGTCAGTCTTACCACAGTGCTAACCTAACCTTGACTCATGTCAGTCCCATCTGGATAAAGACTGCTCTACCCCTAAAATGTGCTGTATCCAGCAAAGGGAATGTAGAGCATCCTTAGGCTTCATCATGTCTGTCATTCACACAAAGATCAGAAACACAACTGTAAGACAAAACTCTGACAGACAAGTCAGACTGTGTGGCAACTGGAGAGCTGGCCCGCAGGGTGAAGGGCATGGTGGCTCCTGCAGAGGACTGGGGGGGGGGGTTTGATTCCCAGCACTCACATGGTAGCTCATAACTGTCCATAACTTCAGTCCCAGGGCTTGCTTGCACTTATGACCTTCATGGGCACCGAGCACACACGTGATATTGTGCATACATGCAGGCAAAACACTCGTACTCATAAAATAATTAAAAGAGTGAATCCATTAAAAAAATTCTGACCGTGGAAGCAGACTCACAAACGGCCTGGCATAGTTAAGAGAGAACTTTTCTACAACTGTAACTGCTATGCTTAGCAAAGCAGAAGGAAACAAAGAAATGCAGATTAGTAGGAACATTCACTGGCACCTTACAGAAATGCAAAAGAACACTGAGAAATAAAACTCGAGGATATGCAAAATTAATTGCCTCGTAGATGGATGTTAGCATAAATTAGACACATAACGAAATGGGATTTAAGAATGAGAAGACAGGTTAATAAAAATTATCTAAGTACGAAGAATATGTAAAAGAATGGGAAATAGGTATGGGCGGGATTGCTATGTGAGGCACAATGGAAGCATTCAGTATACAGATTGAATTTAAATGGAGGGCAGGAATGAATTAGATGAATGAAATCTAAACAAAAGTAAGCCGGTATATATGAGCCCAGTTACATCGCATTGAGTTTAGACTAGCTCCTGGCAGTAAGACTAAGCTGGTGTGATGACTGGTTTTAAATTTCAGCTTGGCACAGTCTGGAATAAGCCAAGGAGGGAGGGTCAATTAAAGACCTACCTATGTCAGGGTGGTCTGAGGGTCAGTGGGGTTGCCTTGATTGCTGCTGAGGTGGGCAGACTCATCCTGAGTGTGCAGAGTAAGAAAGCTAGCTAAGCAGCAGCAGCAAGCTGGCACTGGGGTGCGTTCATTTCTCTGTTCCTGATTGTGGCTATGATGCCTGTAGCTGCTTGAGTACCTGCCTTTTCTTCACTGATGGGCTATAACCCGGGATTGTAAGCCAAACACCCCTTCCCTCCCTTAAGTTGTTTTTGGTGTGGTATTTTATTCCACCGACAGAGATGAAAGTAGACGGTGATATTGGAAAACAAGTTTTAATATATGATGAGGTCAAAGGGTCCACTTTATCCCTTACAAGGCACCCAGTATAGGTGATGGCTAGAGCTGATTATCAATTAGACAGGCGATCATCCACGAGGCACGCCTCCAGGAGCAGCTGAGAGGCGTTGTCTTGGTTAGGCTCCTGAGGTAGGAAGATCTGCCCGAGAAGAGGGTGGGCCATTCCCTGGACTTGGGTTCTGGACCGTATAAAAAAAACGAGGAAGCTAAGTGAGAACGAACACTTGCCACTCTTTACTTCCTGACCGAGGGCACAAAGTGACAGCTGCTTCAAACTCTTTGATTTCCCCACCACGATGGACCATTCCCTTGAGCTGTGCTAAAATAAACCCTGCTTTTCTTACTGCTTCTGTTAGGGCATTTTATCACAAAAAATGGCAGAAATAAGACAACAAGACACCAATAAAGAAGAGGAAAGCTGGTAAGTCTACACTAATATCAGAACAAATAGTATTTAGAGGTCAGACGAGACATTTCATGGCAGTCAGAGGGTTCCAGAAGATGTTACAATCCTATTTTGCACAGGCCTGATAATATGGTTTACAACCAAGCAAGCATTGAATTAACAAAGAAATAAAAACCTGTCTTCATCATTAGGAATTTAGGATATCTGCACAAGTTTACACAATTGACATGCATAGAATACCACAGCAAGCAAATTCCACACACATTTTATTTTCAAGAGTGCGGTACACCTGTGCTGTCGGTGATGACACGCTGAGTCACCACGCAGGCCGAGCGAGTCAAGATTGAAATTATTCAGAGCGTGTTTTCTGTCTGCAGTGTAGTAAGTTGTACAGGAATCACAAGTAGGTCTTTAGAAAGTACTCAACTGTCTTTGGAAGTTAAATTACACTCTCCTGAATAACCAATGGGGTGGAGAAGAAACCATAACAGAAATTAGGAAGTTTGAGCTGAACAATCAGAATATATCAAAAGAAATTGCATGAGACTAACTCAGTGCTCAGAGAAATTGATAGCCATTAAGTGGCACATTGAAGGCGATGGTCAGATCAGAGCTTTGCGCTCAAGCAGGCGGAATGCAGGGACATCAGTACAAACCCAAAGAGCAGAAGGGAGGAAACAATAAAGATGAGAGCAGAAGTGACAGATGACAACAAAGGAAAGATGCAGTAAATTAACAAAGCCAGGGCTGGATTCTGTCAATGAACAGAATGGGCAGAGTTTTAGACCAACTGAGAAAGAGCTAAGGAAAAGAGAAGGGACCAACATCAGGGATGAAATCAGGGAGGTAATAAACCAGGCAGTTAACACGGAGAAGAAACGAAAGATTATAAACAATTGTACATCAATGCATTTAGTGAGTGAGAAAGAAAGGCCTCCTCTTCAACAACACAGCCTACAAAACCAGACAGAAACATTCAAATGTCCTTGTAGTGTTTAAAGAACCTGTTTGTGTAGAATGAAAACTTTATCACAAAACTGAGATGTCTTTATGAGTAGATTTCTTTCCAATATGTAATAAATAGCATGAATGTTATATAGACACTTCAATAGATATAAAAACCAAAACAAAATATTTCTAAACTTTTTTATGAAGCAATGTAGCCTTGATTTCCAACTGATAAGATCACTGATAGCTAAGAAGCTGTAATCTTATCTTTTTAGTCAGCCAAGAATTAGAAATTTTAATAAAATAATAGGGATTCATGAGCTTTAAGTAAAAAGACATCACAAATTTGAGTCAGGAAATGAGTTGGCAGGTCTGAGAGGAGATGAGGGAGGGAGCGATGGATATGGTCAAAATACGCTGTAGGAATTTCTCAAAGAATCATTAAAAATATAGCATTAGTTCACAGAGAAACCCTGTCTTGAAAAAAACAATATATATGTGCGTATATATATATACACACACACATACATATATATATATATAATTAGTTAATTAAAATTAAATACATACAGACAATACCATAAAGTTGTTAAAGAAATGTGAGGGTGTTATTATTAATAAAAATTAATAAAAGTAACTTACCATGTTAGTATATACAGGAAAGGAATATTGCAAATTGAATACTGATTACTTCAACATTCTTGACAAATTGGCAACAGAAAGGAAATATCTTAAGCTGATAAAGATGAACTAAAAGTTAAAATTTCAATAGTAAAAAGTCATTGAGTGATTTCTAGTGAGAATAAGAACATGACGTGGAAAACTTTCATGATGATTTCTGTCCAACCCTGAATTGAAGGTCTCCGACAGGGCAGGGGAGGAGGGAAGACATGCACAGTGTGAGGAATGAACAAATGAAACATTGGAACTGTTTATAGATGATATGAAACTGTCCCATACCATCCTAACTGGAGACCAACTACAATGTTCCAAAGCAAATGCAGCAAAACAGGGAGGCAGGAAGATGCCTAATGGTTTGCCTCAGCATTTGCTTCTGCAAACTCAACCACACTAGCTGGCAGGAAATTTCTGCTCACTTGCACTTCCACTTGGAAGCAACAGCAACAGAAAATTAACAAGTGATATTTTTAAGTGATATAATTTTCAATAGTGATGTAAAACATCAAATATCTGGAGTTAAATTTGATGGAAAGTTTGAAGCTGAAACTATACGTTTTATACTGAAAATAACCGTACTTCACTACGGTTAGAGGTTAATGATCTGAATAAATGGAGCACTGAACATATTCAGAGAGACTCAAAACTGCAGATGCCGACATTTAACAACCATGTAAACCATGCCTTAAATGGGCTTACATTTTGGAGGTCAAAAACAAATAAAATTATTTTATTATTATTATATTTACCATTAATTACTTAAAATCAGAATTTCACTCTGTAGCCCAGGATGACCTCAGGCTCATGGCAATTCAGCTTCCTCAACTGTGCTGATTTTAAATGTACGTGTGCACAGAAAGGAGCTAAAACATGCAAGGCAGTTTGAAGAAGGAAAAAATTGAAGGCAAATGAAAAAGTTCACCAGACCGAGGGACTGCCTTAAAAGCGCTAGTGATGGGGAAAATTGTTACCTATAGCTCACACCAGAGAATGGAAGAAGACGATCTTTCGATACATATGATACATAAATATTTTCATTATACATCCAGAATGCGTGAAGAACTGCAAATGACCCGCTATTGCTGGGGTAGTTCTCATCCACGCAGGGTCAGTAGTGATGAAGCCCTGAGGCTCTCCCAGCATTTTCCTCTTGCCTGGTTTCTGTACTCTGTATTAGATACATGCATGTAGTCACTTTGGGAAGTCAGTGTTATTTGTACAATTTCATTGAAAATGTATAAACAACATGAAACACAGCATCCTAAAACAGACATCTGCTACTGTGTGGCAGAAAGCTGTAGAAGAAATGACAGCTTCCTGTGGAAGATACCTTCCCTACCATCTCCCGGAAAGCTGAGATTCATCATCACCGACATTATTTTATTTATTTTTCTTATTTTACAACATCACTGGCATTTTAAAATGCACAGACGTTGGACTTTTCTATCAGCAAGGAGTACTTTGAGTGAGGTATCCCATTGTATGTGTGCTTACCCATGTTCTCCTGGATATTACAAGACATGCCCAGTACATTCTGAGTACTTGATCACAAAGATGATGAGTGATACTTTAAATATTTCTAAAATGTGGGTTTTTTAAATCAATAATGCAGGATCCTCTGAGTTCCACCTACTTGAAAAAGAGGAGAAGATAAGAGAAGTGTAATTCAGTGTGTCAGATGTAATTAGGTCACCCTTGATTTTGCCTCATACGGCATGGCTCAGTGAGCATACACCAGGAATAAAAATTCCACTCAGCAATTTTCTCATTTACTTTTGCTTCTATTATTTATGCTACTTTCAATCTGCACTTTCTTTGGAAGAATCTTTTCAGACCATTTGTCCATTCTGTGAGGGGGAATTTAGTTGATACTGCATGACACAAACCATAAATTCACTTAACCAGACACATGACACAAATTGTGATCCATGGCAACACTTGAAAGTAGCTCTCAGAAAATACCCTTTTTCTTTGGTGCCATGTGGCCCCCAGCCACTGTCAATCTGTAAATTTAGTATCTGAAGTGACTTATGTCCTGCTCGGGGGTTAATGCGGACATTCTAATATCGGAGTCTCACTTCCAGGGCACTGTCGTGAGGATGCCTGGAATGCACATGCTTCTGGACAGGTTCAGCAAAGTCACCTAGTTTTGCTCACAAATCTGCAAGTGCAAATACATCTGAGACTATACGTGGGCAGTGTCAACATGAATCTCTCTCCACCCCATCCATAATAACGATGCTGGAATGAAAATAATGCTTTTTACATTACAACTCGGGGTGTAAGACAATGATTCCACAAACCATTTCTCTCTCTGAATTTTTAAAGAATAGCAGAGATTTTTGTTCTTCTCCATTGCCATTTTCCCCTGCCTGAAATCTCTTATATGTTGTGCTCATGTCCAGAATCCAATTTCTTTAACTATTACTTTAGGGATTGGCAACAGGTGCATACAAAGCCTCCTTTGGTTGCTCTGATTTGTGGTGAACTGTCTCTCCCACATTCCTGAAACGTTATCCTCAGTGTATTCAGAAAGGCTGATGCAAAAACAGGTGCTTTAGAGAGACCATTAAGCTAAATGGGATCCTCAGTGCTCTGGCCCACTGAAATCCCTATAAAACTGTGAGCCGAGGACCCAGGTGTACACAGAGGGTGACCGCATGGAGACATAGAGGAAGAAATTGACCATACACTAGCCGAGAGGAGAAGGGTGCTAGAAGAATCCACCCCTGCTGGATTCGTACCACCAACTTCTAGAATTACGGGAGAATCAAGCTCTGTTTCAGCCACCCTATGGCACTTTGTCATGGTAGTTCCAGAAAACTGAAATAATAAGGAAACAGTTTCTAGAATGTTCTACGCTTCCAGCTGGACTTTGTATAAGTTATCCCCTTCAAATAGCAGAGTGTAGGAAAAGTGACTACATTTATAATTACTATCTGGAAATAAATCCTTGAACTTCTGCAGTTGTTGGAGAAGAATCACACTTTTAGAAAGTTCAGAATTAGAATCTCTACTTATATGTCTTCCTACAAATGCTATAACATTACACAGGCTAGGCAGTTGTTGTCCATGAAAAGCCCGGAGAGTCCAGAGGTATTACAGGTCAAGTCTGTGGTGAGTTTATTGTTACTATTTAATATTTATGCAGTGCCCAGAGCAATGAGCCAATGTGTTACCTGTTTTCATTAGGCGAAAATACTTCTCTGCTTGTTCACTCACCAAAGATTTTCTCAAAGAAATAAGCTACCTAATTTGAATTTATCGCAACCTGGTTAGCTTTCATTCCATTTATATTCTAGTAACAATTTTCAAATAAAACATCTGGTGTTCAAATAGGATGGCTCTGCATCTGGGAAACTGAAAGACTGAGAGACCAGCAAGGTTGTGTGATCAAGGAGAATAGGCAATGTACTGAATGGACTCTCTCATCCTCTTCCCCATGGCCAGAGGCCATTCTGGGAAATGAACAAAAGGTATGAGTGAGGGAGGTTGCAGGAGATGTTAAAGCTTTTTGTATAATCCATTTAACAAATGGCTTTGTAAATGAAGGGGTACTCAGGCAAATGTTCGGAGAATGATTTAATCTCTGTTTTCATTTTGAATAGCAGTAAGGTCAAATAAATGGCAAGGAAGGGAAGCCATTTTGGATTCTGGTGGAAGTTATTCTTCCGCTTATGTGTTGGTGACAAGAGTAAAGTAATGACTATTTCCTTAGCTTGATGGCTGCATTATAGGAAGAATGAACTTGTTCCGAGAGGTTTGTTCAAGCTATGTTCTCTGCATCACAGACAACATGAGGACCGCTGCAGATGGAGAGTGAGTGGGTAGTTGTCACATGTGTTATCCACTACCTCCCAAATCTGCTGTAGGTTGTTTCTCATATTAGACTTTGATTAAAGTATTTCAAGACCCAAACCATAATGAGCACTGGATTTAGAATGACTTATTAATTTGAGCCATTTGTGCTCTGTATACAATGCGGTCATTGAGTGTAAAAGTTTCCCAAATGCTTCTCTGTCATGCTGACATGTCTCCCCTCTGATGGGAGGTCTTCCTTCCATTTGTGTCTGCAAGCTCCTTCTCCCTCCCTTTGCATCTGCAGAGGGGTTCTTCTTGTACCAAAAAGGGAGACATGGCTTCCCGTTGTCATAGGAAAGTGACACGAGGTAGTGTGGTCAGCATCATCTTTTCCATGTGCGCTGCTTTGCTTCCAAAAGTAGAGGGACAGTGATTCCATTCCTTTCTGATCCAATTTCCCCACCACCTTTTCCAGAAAAGAACAGGCTATTCTTGGTTTCTAGTATTATTTGATATCAGCAAACAGTATCTGAAGCAGTCCACATATGAAAGCTTAGGCAGACAGAAAGCCTGTTGAGAGGGCTGCAGTAGTGTTTTAAGTTTAAATTACTGTGCTTAAGAGATCTATAAAACAAAAATGTCTCTAACCTCTAAGCCCCACTTGCCCAAGGACAGATAAACCTGTAAGCCTCACATGCCCAAGGAGAGATAACTTTCTGGAATGCTTCAGGCTGTTGTTCATGTAAGATAATCCCTGTGTTTTCACGTCTGTATACAAGCTTGGTTGTCCCGACTGCACAGGACATGCTTGATCACACATAAGTAGGAGGTAAGTAGGCAGGAAGTACATCAAGATTTATGCTTGCCACCAATTGGACAAAGGCAGGAAGTACATAGTCTTGTGGGCTTTGCCTTTGTAAGCACTAGACAAACATAATTCATGGCCATTTTCTGGGAATCCTAGGTATAGACCTAGCCAGCATCCATCATACTGGCCAGTAGTTAATAAAGCTAGCTTCGAATTTGGCTAAAAAGTTGTGGTAGTGGTCTTATTATTGTCTGTGTGATTAACACTATTTGTGAGAGATTTAGAACCCAGGCATCCATTCATTTTATATTCATTCATATTCATTTATTAATCATTTTAATGTGGAATCCCTATTATTTGGGATACAATGATGTCATCTTCAATTCTTTCTTCAAAGACTAAAGTTCTTGTCATACATATCTTTCACTTGTTTTGTTAGAGTTACTCCAAGATATTTTATGTTATTTGTGGCTATTGTAAAGCATGTTATTTCTCTGATTTCTTTCTTGGTCCATTTATCATCTTTATATAGGAGGGCTACTGATTATTTTAGTTACTCTTATATCCTGCTACATTATTGAAGGCATTTATCCCTGGTAGAATTCTTAGGGTTGCTTATATATAGTATCATGTCATCTGCCAATAGCAAATGTTTGACTTCTTCTGTCCCCATTTGTATCCCTTTGATCTCCTTTTGTTGTCTTATTGCTCTAGCTAGAACTTCAAGTACAATATGGAATAGATATGGAGACAGCGGACAACCTTGTCTTGTTCCTGATTTCAGTGGGATCACTTTGAGTTTCTCTCCATTTAGTTTGATGTTGGCTATTGGCTTTTTCTATATTGCCTTTATTATGTTTAGGTATGTTCCTTGCATCCCTGATTTCTCCAGGAGATCTGTATCATAAAGGGGTGTTGAATTTTGTCAAATGCTTTCTCAGCATCTAGTGAGACAATTATGTGTTTTTTTCATTTTGTTTATATTGTGGATTACATTGACAGATTTTCTAATGTTGAATCATCCCTGCACCTTTGGGATGAAGCCTACTTGGTCATGGTAGATAACTTTTCTCATATATTCTTGGATTCAGTTTGCTAGTATTTTATTGAGTATTTTTCTATATATGTTCATGAGGGAGATCAGTCTGTAACTCTATCTTAGTTGTGTCTTTGTGAGGTTTTTGTACCAGGTTAACTGTAGCCTCATCAAAAGAGTTTGACAATGTTCCTTCTGTTTCTATTTTGTGGAACACTTTGAAGAGTATTGGTATCAGTTCTTATTTTAATTTCTGGTAGAATTCTGCCCTGAAACTGTCTGGCCTGTGCTTTTATGTTGTTGTTGTTGGGAGACTTTTGATGACTGCTTCTATTTCATTAGGGGTTACAGGTGTATTTAATTTGTTTATCTGGTCTTGATTTAATTTTGGCATGTGGTTCTTACCCAGAAAATTGTTTACTTCATTTAATTTTTTTAATTTTGTGGAGTACATGCTTTTGAAGTATGACCTGATGGTTCTTTGAATTTCTTCAGTGTCTGTTGTTATGTCCTCTTTCTCATTTCTGATATTGTTAATTTGGATATTCTCTCTCTGTCTTTTGGTTAGTTTGGATAAAGGTTTGTCTATCTTGTTGATTTTCTCGAAGAACCAATTTTTGTCTCATTGATTCCTTGTATTGCTTTCTTTGTTTCTATTTTATTCATCTCAGCCCTCAGTTTGGTTATTTCCTCTTGGATGAGTTTGCTGCTTTTCGTTCTAGTGCTTTCAGTTGGTACGTTAATTCACTAGTGTGGGATTTATGTAGCTTCTTTATGTAGGCATTTAGTGCTATGAACTTTTCTCTTACCACTGCTTTCATTGTGTCTCATAAGTTTGGGTATGTTGTGTCATCTGTCCATTTCATTGAATTTTAGGAAGTCTTTAATTTCTGTCTTTCTTTCCTCCTTGACCCAGTGATAATTCAGTTGATAACTGTTCAATTTTCATGAGTTTATGGGCTTCTTGAAATCTGTGTTGTTGCATTCTAACTTTAAGCCATGATAACCAGATAAGATACAGGGTTTTATTTCAATTTTTTTTTGGTATCTGTTGAGGTTTGCTTTGTTACCAAGTATGTGGTCAATTTTAGAGGAGGTTCTGTGGGGTGCCAAGAAGGTATATTCTTTTGTCTTTGGGTGGGATGTTCTATAGGTGTCTGTTGGGGCCATTTAAGTTAAAACATCTGTTAGTTCCTTTATTTCTCTTTTAAGTTTCTGTCTGGGAGACCTGTCCAGTAGTGAGAGTGGAGTGTTAAAGTCTCCCACCTATTAATGTGTGGGCCTTAATATATGATATGAGTGTTAGTAATATTTCTTTTACAAATGAGGGTGCACTTGTACTTGGGGCATAGATATCCAGAATTGAGAGTTCATTTTGATGGATGTTTCCTGTGACAAATATGAAATGACCTTCTTCATCTCCTTTGACTAATTTTAGTTTGAAGTTTATTTTGTTAGATATTAGGATAGCTATACCAGCTTGTCCCTTAGGAACATTTGATTGGATAAATCTTTTCCTAACCCTTTACTCTGAGGAAATGTTTGTCTTTGTAGTTGAGATCTGTTTCTTGTATGCAGCAGAAGAATGAATTCTGTTTTCGTGTCCATTCTGTTGGCCTGTGTCTTTTTATAGGCAAATTGATTCCATTGCTATTAATGGATAATAATGATCAGTGATTTCTAGTTCCTGTTATTTTTGTTTTTGTTGTTGTTGGTGGTAATTTGTGTGTATATGTTTTCCTTCATAGGGATTTAGTGGTGTGAATTATCTATTTCCTATGTTTTTATGGAGTTAGATAACTTCTTTGGGTTATAGTTTTCCTTCTAATATTTTCTCTAGGGCTGGATTTGTGGATAGGCATTGTTTAATCTGGTTCCGTGGAATATCTTGCTTTCTCCATCTATGGTTGATGGGGGATGTCCTTCTGTATATATGTTTCTCTTATTGGTTAATGAATAAAACAGTTTGGCCAATAGAGGCAGGAAGATAGACAGGACTAGGACACTAGGAGAATTCTGGGAAAGGTAGGCAGAGAGAGCCTGCAAAAGAAATGCCATGTAGTCACCAAAAGAATAACATGTCCAGGCATTCTCTGGTAAGCCAAGAGCACATGGAAATACATAGATTTATAGAAATGGGTTAATAATTAAGACAGAGCTATCCAATTAGAAACCCTATCCATTTATTTGGAGCTAAGCAACTGTGGGACCACACTGAAAAGAAAACTCTAGCAACTTATGGTGACTGAAAGCTTTGTTGGATATAGTCTGGTATCTGTGGTCTCTTAGTGCCTGCATAACACCTGGCCAAGAACTTCTGGCTTTCTTTGTTTCCATTGAGAAGTTGGGTGTTATTCTAATAGGTCTGCCTTTATATGTTACTTAGCCTTTTTTATTTGCAGCTCTTAATATTCTTCTTTTTATTCTGTATGTTTCGTGTTTTGATTTTTATGTAGCCAGGGGACATTTTTTTTTGTTCTTTTGTTGTTGTTGTGGTTGCTCATTCTATTTGGTGTTCTGTAAGCTTCTTCTTGTACTTTCATAGGCATGTCCTTCTTTAGGTTGGGAAAGTTTTCATCTATGATTTTGTTGAGTATATTTTCTGTGTCTCTGAGCTGGACTTCTCTTCCTTCCCTCTCTATTCTTCTCAGGTTCAGTCTTTTCATCATGTCCCAGATTTCCTGGATATTTTGTGTTAAAAATTTGTTGGATTTAACATTGGATTTGAGCAATGATTTTTTTTTTCATCTATTGTAACTTCATGGCCTGAGATTCTCTCTTCCATCTCTTGTATTCTTTTGTTTATGATTGCATCTGTAGCTCATGATGGTTTACCCAGATTTTCTGTTTCCAGAGTCCTCTCGGTTTGTGTTTATTGCCTCTATTTCAGTTGTCAAATCTTGAACCATTTCCTTCACCTGTTAGATTGCTTTTTCTTGGTTTTCTTTAAGGGATTTGTTGATCTCTTCCAATTGTTTTCTCCGTCTTTTTCTCTATTTCTTTAAGGAATTTTTCATTTCCTCTTTAAGGGCCTCAATCATCTTTAAAAACTTGTTTCATATGTTGTCTTCTTCTGCTTCTTCTGCGTTGGGACGTCCAGGTCTTGCCGTTGTAGCACCACGTGTTTCTGGTGGTGTTGTGTTTTCCTTGTGTTTTGAGTGCATTCTTACCTTGTTGTCTGCCCACGTTTTCCCCCAATCAGAACAGGTGGAGCCTGTGTTTCCTGGGTCCTTCTTCCTCCAATTTGTGCAGCTGGGGGTGTGTCTTTGTCGATTGCTCCTTCTGATGCAGGCAGGGCTGAAACTCCAGTGATCGCTCCTTCAGGTGTAGGTGAGCCCAAGGCTCAGTTGGTGGCTCCCTCTCTGTGGAGTCAGGGTCATGGCTGTGGTGGTCACTCCTCCTCCTCCGGGTGTTGGGGGTGCTGCCCCTCTGGTGATTGCTCTTCCAGCTGCTGTGGGTGAGGCGCTGGCTCTGGCGGTTGGGTGGTTTGTGAAAGCTGCTGCTGGGGCCACCGACTCTCCTGGTGCGAGCTGGGGCATGCAGTGCAGTTTCCACTAAGTTACTTCTGCGTAGAGATTTAACTTCTAGTTTTTAAATAAGTGTTTCTGTGTGGATATATGAATGCAGGCCTGTTCAGAGGTCAGAAAAGGGTGATAGATTTTCCGAAACTGGACTACCCAGGTGTTGGTGAGACTCCTGACCTGGGTCCTGGGAACCAAACATAGGTCCTCTGGGAGAGTAGCATGTGCTTTTAACTGCCAAGGACATCTCTTCATCCCCTCCAGCACTTTTAGTTAATTTTGTTAGCACCAGCTTCTGTCCTCAGAATCTTACTGCAGAATGGAGATTCAGCCATCTCATCAACTCTCAGGAGAGAGGGAAATGCAAAAGGCAAAGGGCCACCAGCATGATAGCCTCTGTTACTATGCCAGGCTGCTCTTTGGGAAGTAAATTTAAGCATCTCTGATGCTATTTTCTTGGTCAGAACTGACAGTTAGTGCTGTGGCTAGCTGTGAGATAGACTGTAAATGTCTTTAAACTGAATAAAGACTCTGCTTAGAATAAGTGAGGAGTTTTGCATTTAGGAAGAGAGGATTATAGGGGGGGCCACTGCTAGTACCGGTTGTAGATGCCTTGGCCATCTTATCTTAGCAGGGCCATTTCCCCTTCACCCTCCTTTTTCTTCATAAGCTATAGAGGCAGGCACTTGTCAGAGGGAAATTCTCTAGCTGCTGGACATGCTTAAAATGGTATGTGTTTCTATTCCACTGCTGAGCTGCGCTTCCTTCCCTATTAAAGCAGCCATTCAACAGATACATTTTAATGTGAATATTCTTCCTCAAATATCACCAAATTTAATAATACCCAAATTTCATCTTTATTCCTTAATTTAATCTAAGTATGTAAATGATTAGTTCACCACTGAACAGAAGTAATTTTATGGACTCTGATTCTTTCAATATTTAATAACTCTTTTGTACTAGAAAAATGGCTAAAGGTTTATGTTTTAGCACTAAATGCAAGTGCTTTTTAGCAAGCTTCCAAGGTTCACCTGTGCTCTGAAATTATAACTAAGTATGCAGTACTAAAAATACAGGTTGTATATAAAGAGTGTTAGTTAATAAAGGATATGAGGATATATTAAGAAAATTAATACCTTATAAAAGTAAAATGAGGCTATTGATGTCTGGGAAGTAGAAAGAGATACAAATAGAGGATGTAAGGAAAGGGTAGGAGGGAGCCAATGAGGTGGCTCAGCAGATAAAGGCACGTGTTGGCAAGGTTGAGGACCCGAGTTCTATCCCTGGAGCCCACATGGTTGAAGGAGAGACTGACTCCTTCTCTCCCAGAATAAGTATATTAAAATGTAGCCCAAGACATATAATCAATAGGATAATATTATCAAAAACACTAATAATGAAAAGCATTACTTGTAAAAATGAGCATGACATTAATTAAAAACAAAGTAATTACTTTGTTGCGTACATATAGAACCAAAACAACATTTAAGAGATTTCATCAAAGGCAAAGATATATCAGGGACAGAACAAAAGTAAAATTCAGTATTCCTAACTTCTTGTCCCATGATATAAAAATTAAAAACATAAGTAAATTGGTATTTTGCCTTTAGAGCCTGTAGAATATAAACTAATAATGTCAATACAAGATAAGAATTCAATCGTGATATGTTGTGTTAAACATTAGAACTCTTAGAATCTATCATCAAAACAACTATGATCTTTGGAATGAATCACTGCTTATAGTTAATAGCTACCCCCTGAGAGGACTGAGTACTGAATTCGTTCTTTTGAAGAATACTAAGAATACAGCTGGAGACCAGGCTTTATGCTAGTACTGGGTCATTAGGTGGATGTCAAGTTGATCTAATAGGTAGTCCTCATTGACAACACAGATGTAGGGACAGATAATGAGAGCATCGTGGTATAAATGATGTAATGTTGATATAAATAGAGTATTGAGAATGTGTGAAGCAGTTCACCTGGAAAAAGACTTGTTAGCTGGACTCCTTTTTGTTGTTTGAGAATTTCATACATGCATATGATGTGTTTTTATCCAATCCATCTCTGTCCTGTCCCCTTCAACTCTTCACCCTAGTGTCACTTTTCCCCTTCCCAGTTTCATGCACTCTGTTTTAAAGGTCATTGACTCTGCATGGACATCGGGCCACCTGCTGGAGCATGGGTAGCCTTCAGCTTTCCCTGAAGAAAACAGAACCTCCCTACTCCCAGCAGCCATCAACTGCTATTAGCTCCTTAGCTAGGGATGGATTTTGTGACCCCCATCTACCCTGGGATTTTGACTAGCTTGATCTCTCAAAGGTCTTGTGCATACATCCTGTCTTAGTTGGGGTTCTGTTGCTGTGAAGAGGCACCATGACCATGGCAACTCTTATAAAGAAAACAATTAACTGGGGTGGCTTACTTATCAGCTTTAGGGGTCCAGTCCATTACCACCATGGTGGGGAGCATGGCGATGTACAGGCAGATGTGGTGTTGGAGCTGAGAGTCCTACATCTTGACTCAAGAGGCAACAGTAGACTAACAGTCACACTGAGGGAGGCTGGAGCAAAAGAGACCACAAAGCCTACCCACGCAGTGCCACGCTTCATCCAGCAAAGCCTACCCACACAGTGCCACGCTTCCTCCAGCAAAGCCTACCCACACAGTGCCACGCTTCCTCCAGCAAAGCCTACCCACACAGTGCCACGCTTCCTCCAGCAAAGCCTACCCACACAGTGCCACGCTTCCTCCAGCAAAGCCATGCCTCTTAATAGTGACACTCCCATAGCTGCTGCAAGTACAAGTTTGTACCTGCCCTGTGTCATGTCTGGAAAACATTGGAAGCAGCCAGACAGGACCTCACAGAGAGTTTGTCCAATGAGAATGAGCAGAGAGGGAGTGAAAAGTCTTTTTAGGCATGGAGGAAAGTTAACTAGAACTTTGAGGAACTGGTCCTTAAAGAACTCAGGTAGACTGTAGTAAACAGCTGTATAAACACTGGATGACTTGACAAGGGGTGGTGCAGCGACATTGGGTTTCCTACTCCACTCCATCATTAGACCCATTCTCTTGGCCACCGGCAATATTCAGCCAGCTTCTGATGGGGTTATTCCCTGCAGCTTACAGAACACAGAGTAAAACACGTATGTGTTTTCCCCAGAGGAAGAGGAGGAGCTGTGCAGACTCACTTGCTCATGCTGATGTCTCTTCGGTTTCCCAGGAGAAGTTGGAGGTAGAAGTCACAGATGCAGGAGCAGCATGCCGCGGGACTCTATGTGCAAAGGCACAGTCACAAAAGGGATAAAGAGCTCCCGCTGAATGTGATTGTATATAATTGGAAGAGACCTCCTAGACAAAACTGGGAACATTATTATAGTATGGGTGAAAGGTCAACTGTCCATGTAAGCGGAGGCAGCGGTAGAATAATGTGTGTATGCTACTCACTTTAATATTGCATGCACTTTGCTATAAATACATAATTTTTATATTTTAGTTACTTGAAAAGTCTAGACACGCCAGCAGAATGAATATACTCTCTATCAGTGTGGAAAAGGAGTACAGCATGAAGGCTTGTAGAATATAGATCCATCCTAGCCCATGGGAAGAGACAGGCTTTTAAACATATTTATTTGTTTTAATTTTGCATATGTGTAGATGCTGATGGAAGCCAGAAGACAGCACTCGATACTAGGACCTGGAGTCACAGGCAATTGTGAGCTTTCCAGTGTGAGTGCTGGGAGTTGAACTCAGCTCTTCCGCGAGAAGAATGTGTGCTCTTAGCCCCCGAGCTGTGTGTTCAGCCCAGAGATGAGTTTCTTCAGTGTTCATCGTGACTTCCAACACAGACCACAGGCTGCTGCACTTTTTACTCACTCATTTCTCCATCTTCATCCTCTTTTTTTTAACCTCAGGAAATTGGTTATAATGTTGTAGCCTAGTTTCAAACACGTGTGACTAGGAAGGGTAGGGTAGGAATAGAAGACAAGAGAGAGAGAGAGAGAGAGAACATAAAAGAGAGAGCCAATATTGGTTTGAAGAAAAAAAACTGAACCTAAAGAAAGGTCTAGAGAACTACAAGACTGCCACCAACTAACAATTTGAGCATCCATGGAAAGGCTATCAAAATGCCCTTCCCGGATAGTGAGACCAACAACTAACTTATCCATGGAGCCCTCAACTAATGCCTGTTGGAAACAGGAGCAAACACCCATACATAAACACTGAGTCGAACTAGACTCCAGATGCAGATGGAGAGGACAAGACCAGGTTGCAGAAACACATAGGGACAGCTGACCTGAACAAGGAGGAGTTAATGGGCCTCCAGACTGATAGCTGGGAATCCAGCATGGGACTGACTCAGACCCCCTGAATATGGGTCTCAGCCAGAAGGACTGAGCAGTCTAAGGGACCTCAGACAGTGGAGCCAGGATGTATCCTTGGTGCACAAAAGGACCTTGTGAACACATCCCCCATGGAGGGATAACTGCCTTAATGTAGAGACAGGAGAGAAGCCCTAGTCCTTACTTCACATGACCTGTCAGATCTACATGACCCCAAAGTGGATGGCATTCCCCTACATATGGAATTGGGATGGGGGGATGAGAGGGAGGGTGGTCAGGGTGAATGTGAGGGGGCAGAGAGGGTAAAAGGGAGGGAAGGAAGGAGGGAGGGAGAGGAAACTGGGATCGACATTAAAATAATAAATTAAAAAAAAAATGAAACCCTAAGGTAGAAATATATTTGCGGGAGAAGACCTGATGTCAGGACTCTGGCTAGCTATGGACAGTAGACCTAGCCGGCTAAGGATTCTGTCTAGACCTAGAGGGCTATAAGGAGGCTTGTTATGTCTTGTTTGGACTAAGAACTCACAGATATACGAAGTGGTAGACCAAAAGAATTCTGACTCCATCTTTCGGAAACTTCTCTGAAGTATTTTTAAGTGGAGGCTTCTCCAGAGGACAGAATACAAAGGGGAATTCACTATCTCTCCCATGAGACAGGCTAGGTGACAAACAAGACCCTTTACACACTGGAGAGACCAAGAGCCTGGATGCCATTCAGTCTGTGACACTGGATGCCCCAGCAGGCTTCATCTGGTACTGAAGACCTGGAGAGTTGCTGGCCTCCCATCCTCAGGGAAGGCTGAAGAGGCTGGTGTCTGAATGCCAGGGGAGGATGAAGGATGAAGACAATGACAGCGGCAGCAGCAATGGCAGCGCCAGGACAGATGACCTCACCAGCAGGAAGCTAAGGCAGGCAAGCATCACTGCTTTGTCTTTAAATCAGGACTGCTAGGTGGAAGGATCACACACCCTGGAGGAGGCTATCCTCCCCTCAGTGAATCTTTGTGGAAATGCCTTCACAGGCCCACCCAGAGGTGTGTCTCCTAGTTGGTTCCAGGTTCTATCAGGTGCACATTCAAAAGGGACCATCACCACTGGGCATTTGCCAAGTAAGCATCGGGTTTTCAGACCATATTCAGCAATGGACAACAGTAACATTGGCTGATGCTTTTGGCAGTAGTTTGTTAAATCACGGAAGCTCTAGCGAGATGACTGTTGCATCACTGGCATGTTTCTGGTCCTATTGATTGACACTCCCAAAGACTAAGAGCAAAGTTTTTCAGCATCTCCAACCGTGGCAATTTGCTTCTATCTGTAAAGTGGTATGATCTCTGGAATCACCTTGTTGTGTGGATAACAGAACTGTAAAGAGATAAAAATCTAGAAAACAACTGGTTATAGATATCAGACAACACTTAGCCCAAGACTGGTTCCTCAGAGAGGGTAACCCTTCACTTCTGTTCTAGACACATTCCAGGCTAGAAGCAGTAGGTGGGTGAGGGAGAGGGAGATGGTGATCCAAGCTTGTGGAGGAGACGCTGGCTGGAGATTACATGGTGGCAATGTAATGAGGAAGTAGCTATTTTGAACCAAGAGCCTGAAAATCTTTAGGGATGTCTGAGGGGATCCCTGTGGGTGTCACTTCCTGCAGAGCAGAGACTGACCAAGGACTGTTAATTCGAAGGGCACACGGTAGTGACAGAGGTGGACACGAGGACTTAGTCATCACTCTGATTGGAGTTCACTGGATTGTATTTTCTTCTTACAGCCTTGTAGCTCATTCCTCTCTTCCTCACAATATGCTTGGAACATAGTAGCTACTGGAACACAGTAGGCAGTGGAACACAGTAGGTGCCATGTATTTGCTGCTTAAGTCTGTGCAGTATGACAGCTATTCACCTAAAAGAGGCTTCTGGCAGGTATAGACCAGACCCACATAGATGAGTCTTTTTATAAAGAGAATAACAAAAACAGTCCGGGTCAGTCATGGAAGAAGGTATTGATGTTCCCATCCCCTGCATTCACACATGTGGGTCACAGCCTCTTCCACCCAGACCTGACTCAGCAAAAGTGCCCGCTCTTGGGAAGGCTGTGCACCATCTGTCTGGCAAGGTTTGAGCTCCTAGGATGTATGGAAGTTCTTGCATCCTTAGATGATCAACCTCAAGCAGCATGTTAATAATAGTGCACAGAATTGTGCACTTTTAATGCCAATGTCTAAAAGCATATTTGTTTTCATTTACAAGAAATTAAAAGGAGACCTCCAAGTTCTAAACATCAGATCATGAAGATTATTCCTTTTTTCTGTTATTTATTTCTTAAACAAATTCATTTATGTAATTATTTTATAGCCTAGAAACAGTTTCTCCTCTCTCTTCTACTTCCAGCCACTCCCTCAACTTCTCCTCTGTTCCCACCCTTCAATCCACTCTCTGCTTTCTGTTCAGGAGAGGACAGACCTCCCACTGATAACGACAAAGCATGACATGTCAAGTAAGACTAAGCACCTCACCTTGTGTTAAGACTGGGCAAGGTGACCCAGTATGGGACTAGGGTCCCAAAAGACAGTAAAAGAGTCAAAGTCAGCCCCTGTTCCCTTTATTGGGAGTCCCATAAGAGGATCAAGCTACACAACTGTAACATATATGCAGAGTGCCTAGGTCAGTCCCATGCAGGGTCCCTGGTTGTCTGTTCAGTCTCTATGAGCCCCTATGATCCCGGGTTAGTTGATTCTGTGGGTTTCCTTGTGATGTCCTTAACCCCTCTGGCTCCTACAATCCTTTCTCCCTCTCTTCTGCAGGATTCCCCGAACTCTGCCTGATGCTTGGATGTGGGTCTGTACCTCTTTCCATCAGTTGTTGGATGATGCCTCTCAGGTGACAATTGGGCTAGGCACCAGTCTGGTCTCAGGAGATGGCCTGTTCAGATTATGTATCTGCTATTGGTATGAGTCTTAGTTGGGGTCATCCTTGTAGATTCCTGGGAGATTTCCTTGTGCCAGTTTTGTTAAACATGATCCTGAAATAGCTCCCCTTTCCAGCAATCTCTTTCAGTACTCCCCATCAACATCCCATTTGATAACTCATGTTCCTATCTCCACCCATGCTCACCACTTACGAAATCTCTATTTCCCCTTCCCAGGGAGATCCAGGAGCCCTCCATCCCCATGAACGGTCCTTGTTACCTAGCTTATCTGGGCCTATATAACTATAGCAAAGTTATCCTTTATTTTACAGCTAATATGCACTTATGAGTGAGTACATACCATGTTTGTCTTTCTTGGTTTACGTTACCTCACTCAGGATATTTTTTTCCTAGTTACATCAATTTGTTTTCAAATTTTCTGTTCTCTTTGTTTTTAACAGCTGAGTATAAATCTGTCACATTTTCTTTGTCTATTCTTCAGTTTAGGGATGTCCAGGTTGTTTCCAGGTTCTGTCTATTACAAATAAAACTGTTATGAACATAGTTGAGCAAGTGTCCTTGTGGTATGATTGAGCATCCTTCAGATGGTACAATTGGGTATCTGACTCTTTGCATAAGAGTGGCATAGCTGGGTCTTGTGGTAGACTGATTTCTAGTCTTCTGAAAAACTGCCACAGTGATTTCCAAAGTGTTTGTACAAGCTTGCACTCCCACCAGCAATGGAGGAGTGTTCCCCTTTCTCCACATCCTCTCCAGCATGAGGTGTCATCAGTGTTTCTGTTCTTAGTCATTCTAATAGGTATAAGACAAAATCTCTGTCATTTTGATTTGCATTTCACTGATGGCTAAGGATGCTGAACATTCATTGTTTTTCAGTCACCTGAGTTTCTTCTGTTGAGAATTCTCTGTTTAGATCTATACCCAATTTTTAAATTGAATTATTTAGTTTGTTGATATCTGATTTCTTGAGTTCTTTATATATTTTGGAGATCAGCTCTTTGTCAGATATGGGGGTTGTTGCAGATCTTTTCCCATTCTGTGGCTGTTTTTTGTTATATTATCAGTGTCCTTTGCTTTACAGAAGCTTTTCAGTTTCATGAGGTTGGGTTTATTAATTATCAATCTTAGTGCTGTGGTATGGGTGTTTGTTTAGGAAGTTGTCTCCTGCACAGATGTATTAGAGATCATTTCCTGCTTTCTCTTCTATCAGGTTCAGTGTATCTGGATTTATATTGAGGTCTTGGATCCAGTAGGACTTGAGTTTTGTGCAGGGAAATATACATGGATCTATTTGTATTCTTCTACACGCTGACATCCAGATAGACCAGCACCATTTGTTGAAGATGCTTTCTTTCATTTCAATTGTATAGCTTTGGATGAAGATTATTCCTAATTTTTTACAAGTGCATTGTGATTTAAGCACAATGTTATGCATCAACGTTAGCAGAGCATCAGTGCAGGAAGCCCCTCTCACCCCCCAAAAAACCCAACTATGTTCAACAGAGCACATTTGTTCATTCTGTTTAAGAATCAGCTTTGGCATTTCAATAGACATGTTTATAGATGCATTATTAATAACCCTGTTAGGATCTTCAAGCTGACCAGGTTCAACTTTGGTCTATTTTTCTTCTTTATAGATATTATAATCATAAACTTTGATTATTATTTTTGAGCAGACTGGGTAAGCATTTACAAAGTTGCTCTGAAAGGGTGTCAGGCTTTTAATTTATTATGAAAAGTAAGATGCCAACCCTTGTTTGTTTTCAAGTCATGGTGCTGTTTGAAAATACATTCATTTAGTTCTCATTGTTAGTGATATTCAGTCACTTAATCCCAACCCAGCTAGCCTCTTAAAATAGCTCATATGTGGATAATTATATATTTTATGGATATATGAGTATTTATATATTATTAAAAAGTTTGTAAAAGTCACCAAAACCAGATGGACAGGCCAAACACTCAGGAATCTGAGGCAGGAGGATATAAGTTTATGGGTAGCCTAGTCTACAAAATGAGATTGTCTAGGAAAAAGAAAAATCACTAATAATATATTCTCATGAATAAATCACTGCAATACTCCAAACTTGGTTGTTCCAAAATAGTCTTTCTATAATCTGAAATTTTTTATGAATATAGATTATGAGTGGTCTTAATAAGGCTCATTTTTCTAATTGGAAAATCGAATTTGATAAAAATGACAGGTCTGTATATATAGTCACATTTGCTTCCATTTGAACCTACAAATGGTCTAAAAACATTTTCAGAATGTTAATTGAGGCTATGAGTTTCTTATGGGGGCAAATACTGCACAAGTACTAGAGTATTAGAACTTGCATTTCACACGTGTCTACACTTGGCCAAGCTTTGGCTTTTTCTTCTGAACATTGCAAAAGCCATCAAGGAAAGATAGTCCTTGGCAAAGAAATCACCCCTGGCAATGCTCAAGGATCTTTTTAATTAAGTGAGATGGCTGTCTTTAGGGAAATAAAATATGCCAAAGTATCTCTTTGCATTTTTTCAACCCAAAAAGAAATAGGGTTAACATTTCTTGCTTACCATCTCTTTCTTTCTTTAAAACTTTTTGCTACATAATTCTCTCTCTCTCTCTCTCTCTCTCTCTCTCTCTCTCTCTCGTGTGTGTGTGTGTGTGTGTGTGTGTGTGTTGTACACACGTGCATGTGCTGAATGTGTGGAGATCAGAGGACAACTTGAGGGAGTCAGTTCTCTCCTTCTACTATGTGGATGCCAGAGATTGAGGTGAGGTCATCAGGCTTGGTGGCAAGCACCCCATGGTTGAACCAGCTCCTCCCCACACCATCTGTTCCCTTTACATTTTGCTCAGCTATATGCTAATGGACACACTTCTTTGCAGACCATCCATATGCAAAAAAGGAACTGTTTAGTTTAGGTGAGCTGCACACTTGGTACCTGGCTGTGCTGGGTAACACTTTTGTTCCTTTTTGGTAATAATCCTGCTTACAATTGGAAATGAGATGTAGTGTTTCAAGTACGATGTTGGCATAACTCAGGCCTCCTTACATGTGTTTAATAACACTTCATTGGTGAGAATCATAACTGTGAAGAAGTATGACTGTAGAATATTGTTAAAGGTGTGCTCAGGTTTCACTAAGGTTTTGTGAAAGTATGGGGGATTGCAGGCTTTGGCAGCCTAATGTCTCTACTGACTAACCTTGCAAAACGGGGAAGCACCGTTTCATGGTGTCTTGCTTATCTCTATTCCAGACACTGAAATTCCTTATTCAAAAATAACTAGCATAATCCATAGACTGTTTTGGTTGTGTTAATCACAGCTATTGGTTTTGGGGGATTACAGTAGAGGTGCACCAGGATGGTACCAAAGACTCTTTTGAAGGATGTAATCTTAGTATCGCTTTCCAACCTAATTACTCTTTGATCTACTGCTTTTACCATGCAATTTTCTACCATCAGAACCATCACTACTGTGACTTGTGATGGATGGTAGTCACAAGGCCCTATGTTTGCTACTGTGTCCTCTCATAATAATTAATAATTAAAGCTATCAGAGATGATTCAATGTTTTCAAACCACCCATAGCTTCCCTGATAAACACTTGGTTCTAGAACTCTGGTTATTGATCAGGAAGAATCAGCCCCATCTAGACATTTGCATATCTGGAATCAGTTCACTGTGGTCAGATAGTGGCAATACTGTTAATAGGGAAGAGAGAATGGTGACCACATTCTGGTTTGGAAATTACACATAATAAAGCCCCCTTCTGGACATTTCTGTTCATTCTTATGCTTCTAAGTAACTTTTAAACACCCGTGGTCAATGGAACATCTCCCTAGTCTGAACTAATTCTCAAGTCAGAGAAGTTTGATGTATCTAGCAAGGTTTTGGTTAACCTTCATAATTTCATAAGAAAATTTTAATCAAGAAAACGCAAAGTTACCTGTGATACATGGTAGAATGGTTAATAACCATGGTAAATCCTGACATCCATATATGGTTTGACAATGGGTGAGACACCTTTCAACATTTCATTATATTTGCCAATGCTCTTGTTGCTTTATTGCCTTTCTTATAATATCTGTGTTATAAAGTAATGTGAATAAAGAAATCCATGGATGATTGAAATAATTGTAATAGGAATTTGAATCATTTCTCAGAAGCAGACATAAAATAATGTCATACAGTGATGTTTTAATTAATTTTAAAAATGCACTGAGTTCTGACTGGTTCATGAGGCTTCCAAGGAGAGAAACATGTTGGAAAATTCTGTTTCTTCAGTGTTTTGCATTCCAAGATTTCCCCACATCATTTACTTCCACATAGCATTGAATTCTTCTCCATTTGTCCAGAGTGGAGAGTTCTTTTAATTGTATTCATGCAGCAGTTGTAGAAGGTGTGGGCCATTCCCACAAAGAAAAAACTGAGAAAAGATGTGTTGCAGGTACATACTTTATCAGGCTTGTGTACTGAGTGCCTAGTCCTCAGCTGGTGATGCTATTTTGGAAGGCTCCGGAAACTTTAGGAGTAGGGTTTCTTTGGAGGAAATAGATTCTTGGGTGTGCCTGGCCTTCTCACCTTCACTTTCTATTTCCTGTCTATCAGGAAGCGAATACATTCTTTCTCCACACACATCCTCCAGCAGAAGTACAGGACAGAGGACCATGGACTAACATCTTAGAAACCATGATCCAAACTCACCAGCGCATAACTCTAAGTTCTTTCTATAGGTTACCTGATTAGCTGTGTACAACTAATGATCATAGTGGGCATTTTCTGCTAATGTACTCTTAATGTAGAAGCCAGCAGACTTCATGGAGTCATTGGTTCATAGTTTGAAGAGCCGGGAGAGAGGGCGTAGGAGTTGACTAGTAACCCCACACTCCTACAGCATTCCTGGCAATTACGTATGTGAGAAGCTTACCCCATCCCAAGGGAGCCAATTATTTTTCTGGACAGTATAACTGGGTAAACCAACCCAGATCTCTTTCCTCTCCATTTTGCTGCAGGTATTAGGTCCTCCCATTGCACATCACAGCTGGAGACATCCTCATGTCCATGTGACTACTGCTCAGATACGACCATCCCTGTTTGCTGATCCATATTCCAGGGTGGACATCTTCATCTTCAGTCTTCCCTAATGTTGATTTTTTAATCCTTTGTTCTACTCAGATGCCTCTGGATAATTCCAAACCTTGTGAATTTTCTTCCAGAATGTAACACTCTGCTGTGGTCTGACCCATGAAGAAAACAGTGAGACTATAACATCCCATAATTGGGCTATGGTTTTTCCTGTTAAGGCAACCTAAAATTTAATTATTTTTTTCCCCATTTCTGTAGCACATTGTTGATTCAGAATAGGGTTATTGTTTAAAACAACCTAAATCTCTTTCAGATGAATTGCCTCTTGACAAATGTGGTCTATTCTCATCTCTAATTTATGAAATTCATTATTTTAAATCAAGTTTAGGACTTTTGCTATTTAGTACTTTTTAAAAATGATCAGTTTAGCCCATTATTTTGGGGTAATTGTTTGCTGTATTTGGTGCACAGAATCCCTTTAAATAGCGAACACTTCCTACTGCTTAGTCCTAGGGCTCCGTGAGGACACATTCCAGCCTGGGAAACATCATGTCACCGTGGCTGGTTTAGTTACAGGCACGTGGCATCAGATGGAACAGTTCGGCTTACACTTAAGACTTTATTTAGCATTCTTGAGCAAGGGGACATTTCTTCCCTTGTGGCTGTGGAGCTAGGAGAAAAAGAAGCCTGGAAACGCTAAAAGCCATATTTGACTTCACTTGGGAGAAACATTTCAAAACAAACAAACAAACAAACAAATAGAGCAAGCAGGGAGAAAGACATATCCAAGATGTATAGGAAGAGTCTGATTCTTGATCATTATTTGAGCAACTGGCTGTGGCTGTGCCCAAAGTGACAGGCAGTCCAGCAGTTTGTTTTTGGAACTAGCACAGGCAGGGCTCCTGTCTCTTGGGATCGAGAGCACTGAGAACAATGTGGGTTTGGTTAACTTTCCCAGTTTCATCTGTTCCTTAAAGTGAATGAATAAATATACTCTTTGTCTTAGCCCTCGTTATTAGTAAAAATGTCAAGTGGAGCATTATCTTTTCTATTAACATTTTTGATGTTATAATTATTTAAATTATGAAAAAAATTAACCTACCTCCTACCTTTTCCTCTATACTTTTTATACAGGGAAAGACTGGGGTGTTTAACATGAGTGACTAAACACATTTAAAGAGTTGTTGTGCTTCAAAATTCCCATTAATGACATTAAAGTTAGATGGGCTAATAATATATTTTGGGATTCCCCTGTTGATTTCTTCCAAGGCCACCATATTCTCAGTTCAAAGTTTGTAAACTGTAGGTTTACTGACTTACACTCAATTTTCTGAGCAACCATTTACTATTTAATGTAACAAGTCTTTTTCTATCCTGCTAGCCAGCTCCCAAGTAATGACACAGAGACTTTGTATTAGTCACATAGCTTAGGGTTGTTCCTAACTAGCTCTTATAACTTAAATTTTCCTATGTTGTATCATGTGGCATTGCCCTTTTTCCATCTGGCACCTCCTGTTTCCTGTCCGTGTGTCCTGGCATCTCCTGTGCACCTCGATACCTTCTTCTCCTCTTTCTCCTCCTCTTTTTTCTCCTTGGAAATCACACCTATACCTCCTGCCTAGCTATGGGCTGTTCACCTTTCTATTACATCCAGAACAGCAATCATCTTTATACAGTATACGAATATCCCACAGCAATTTAGTAATTCTGCTTTTTCATCTACCGTTTGGAAAAGTAACACAATATTCAGCTTTCTAGCATTTTAGTGAGGGAGGGAGAGGAGAGAGAGAGAGAGAGAGAGAGAGAGAGAGAGAGAGAGAGAGAGAGAGAGAGAGAGAGAGAGATGTGTGTTCAGGTATGTGTAAAAACTAGAGGTTGACATTATGACATTTTTCCTTAGTCACTCCCTACCTTATTTTTAAAGAAAGGGTCTCTTACTGAACCCTAATCTTGCTTTACAGCTAGAACAACTGGCTGGCCTGTGAACCCCAGGGATTCCCTGTTTATGTCCCCAAATGCTGAGGTTGCATGTTCATGCCGTGGCACCTAGCTTTTGGGTGGGTCATAAGTTCACGCTTGTGCAGCTCCTGATTATCCATATGTGTGTGGAAGTGAATGAGTTCAAGTCCCTGAGCCTCAGAGTCCAGAAGAAGGCAGCAAGCAGATCCTCTGGAGTTACAGGCTTTTGCAGAATGCCTGGCTTGTTACATGGGTGCTGGCATCTTAACTCTGGTCTTCATGATTTTGCACCAAGCACCTTTAACTGCCAAACCATCTCTCCGGTGCTGTTCCTCCTGTTTTAACATCCCTTGTAGATGGCTGAGCACTACAGACCACAAATTCCTTGAGTATATTGGAGAGACCTCTTGGGAACCAGAAAACTGTATTATTTTTCGCCACACTATTGTGTTCCTTTACAGAAGATACCTGTACCCTTTTAGCATCAGGTGTTGTATCTTCACATACAACAGAAGCAGCACATGCAGTTTACTAACCTCGCCCCCCTGCGGCAGCGTTCACTTTACCCTGTCTTCTCAAGCTTGTCCACTATCATTTGTCCCTCATTCAGACAACGCCGAGGAGTCATTTGTTACCTATGTTCCGATTGTGTAACTAATCCCACCACAGGCTATGGCCTCCCTCTTACTGCTGGCACATTAACCTTTCACCCTGATCCTGATAGCCATTGTTACTATTTCTTTGGATAATTCTCCTTTAGAGACCAGTTGCATTTAAGGACTCTCTGTGGAGGGGCTCTGACTTCCATAGTCTGCATGCCTCTTCTACATCATTGCCATAGCCAGGTTTTGTTTTAGAAGAAGACTAAGCTTCCTTTCTGAACACCAAAGCAGCCAGAAGAGAGAGAATATGTTTACAATGTGGAAATTATGAAATAATTAAAAAACCAAGTCAGTGGAACTTGTCTGAGTGTATTCTTTAGTCATTGCTCAACTTAGTTGACTAAGCATCTATCAAGTGTTTCTTCCTATGAATAAAGATAGGAATTAATTCTGAAACTGGGCATAATAAAGCCCGTTGTGTGGGAATATCTATCACTCAGCACATAGAAGGCAGAGGGAGGAGGATTGTGAATTCAGGTCAGCCATGGGTTGTAGCAAGTTTGAAGCTAGCCCAGGCTGTAAGGAGAGACTGTGTCTTTTCAGTTGTGGGCCTAGGTTCTAGTGGTGGAGGGATCCTCCAGCTAAAGAGATGTGTCTTCATTAAGTAAACAAATGAGCAAGCAAATAACTAACAAACTGTAATAACAAAAAACAAAAATTAAAATTAAGCATTGTGAAATGAACTGAATTTTTTTTTTTTTTTTTTTGGATTTTTTTTGAATCAGGGTTTCTCTGTGTAGCTTTGGAGAACCGGCTGGCCTTGAACTCACAGAGATCCACCTGCCTCTGCCTCCCGAGTGCTGGAATTAAAGGCGTGTGCCACTACTGCTGGGCTTGAAATGTCTTTTTAAATATTGAACATTTGTTATTTTTAAAATCATCTATATGCTTGTGTATCTGATTGCTAATGTGTGTGCAGGTGCTTGCAGAGGCCAGAGGCAAAAGACCTAGCTGCCAATCAGAATTTGGGTGCTCTACAAAAGCAGCAAGGGCTCTTACCTGTGTTGTGTGTACAGAGTCAGGGTACTGAACAGCTTTCTGGACAGAAAGTAGCCAGTCAAGTCCCATCCCAGAACCTACCCATTACACATATGTAGCAGCCAGTACACGAGCATGATGGGAAGGATCCCGTCATTGGAAGGAGACAAAATCATCTTCAATTCCCTCCTTCTGCATGAGCACTCAAGACTGCAAGCTGGGTCATTTGTCCAAGGCTATACAGCTGTGAACAAATGGCTAGTGAGGTTCACATTTCTCCACAATGTAGCAATGATACCCAGGCCTCCCACAGACCAAGATATGAAATGTGGCTCCAATTCTTTTCAACGTATACATTACAATTGAGACTGGCTTAGTTCCTTTGATGAGTCAATGCTCTCTTATGTTCTTGGGACTCCCTGGAGATGCTAACATTTTACTTAGCCTGTCATTGCTAGTGTGACCTCAGCGAGCTGGTCATTCCTGTGGTCTGTCACTGGCTGCTCAGCCTATGTCCTTGTTTATGTCCCTTGCAGATGGCCTCCTGTCTGTGAGGGTTCCAGTACCTTCCCAAGGGTGATGCTCACTCACTGTGCTCCTGTGTATTAGCAATGGCTCCAATCTTCTTTTAACTTTCCATCATAACTTTTGAGATTATCATATTGTATTTATCAATACAAAGTTTGAGGCTGTTAGAAAAAAAATTATAGCACAGGGATATAAAACCATTGGTAGGTGAGACTCCCCTAGGAGTGTAAGGTGCTCCATAAGCATCTTTTATTGGGGACCTCTCTGCTCTTGGCCTTTTGCTCTGTCTCACTCAGAGAGATTCACTTATTTGTCCATTCATTCATTCATTCATTCATTCATTCATTCATTATATGTCTCTTATCTGTGATGTGGATCTTCAGATTTCACAAAAGTCCTCCCCAGAAAAGCAAATAAGTAGGACACTGTTCTTTGCCACACTCCTGGGTTACCACAGGCTACTGCCAAGACTTTCGGTTACTCCCTAGAACCTGATGGTAATGCTGAAGACACAAATTTATTTATGTTATTGAACATGGAGAAGTACACCTCGTACCCAAACAGAAGCTTCACTCCTAGAATTCATGGAAGGTACTCTTCATGCAACAAGAGGAGAAAAACAATCATTACTACCAACCACCCAGCTACAAACCCCGTAACAGTCACCTGTCTGCACGGTGCTAGTGCAATAGTGCCACAAACGTGTGACTCGTCATGTTTTGAATGGATTTAAGGGCCACTCCATGAGGCAGAACTCATGGAGTGCTAAGAACTCTTGGCTGCTAAGGCAGCCAAGAACCTAAGACTAGCTAGACCATGAGCCCTGGGGATGGGAGGTGGCTTCTATTATTCCAGCAAAGAAGCATTGCAATAAAACGACTCCTAATGATGTAGTACCCACCCATCAGGACATTTCTCAGCCCTCATTGGAGAATCAGACATGGTAATTAACACAGAGACCCATAACTAGACAATATGTAGAAAGTGAGAGAGTTTGGAGCACTCAGCCTTAAATGAGATCTCTTTATAAAATCCCTCTCCTCAAGCATCAGGGATCGATATGAAAGAGGAGGCAGAAAGATTGCAAAAGTCAGAGGTGATGACTGACTCCAAGGATACAGTGTCATCTAGACACAATAGCATGTGTGACAGTACCTACAAGATCTGCACAAGTTCAAAGCAGACAGAATCCCATCAGAGGAAGGAAAGGAGACACAACTTCCCGCCCCTAACTACGAAATGGAATGCCTGCTGGGAAAGGGAAATTCAGTTTCCTCTGCTGGTGTGTCTCTGGGTACATCAGTGGCAGACCCAATGCCTAGGAGTAGCGGGCAGACATAAACGGAACGGACAACATCTGTACTTTTGTATGTTTTCCGTTTTGTTTTGGGTATATCTTCTCTTACTATACTTTGTTTTTAATTTGGTTTTTCTCCTTCTTAGTTTGCTTTTTTTTTTTTTTTTAAAGAGAAAGAACATGAATTGGGTAGGTAGGATTGCAGAGGAGCAGGGGGATGAGAAAAAACTTGATAAAAATATATCCCATGAATATATTGTTTTAAGTAGATAAAAGAAATGCATCTGAAGTGGTGTCAGATTTGGTTCTTGCTCTTTAGTTATTTTTTGTGTGCTTGGGTCAGTCAGAGGGCTTTGTGCATGCTAGGTGAGCAGTCTACCATTTGTGCTAAAGCGCAGCTCCTAGCACCTACAGATAATACCACTTGTCGTGGCTGGAATGAGGATGACCCCCGACGGCTTATATATGTGAATTCTTAGTCACCAGGATATGAAACTGATTGAAAAGGATTGGAAAGCTTAGGAGGTGTGGTCTTGTTGGAGGTGTGTCCCTGGGGTAGGTTGTGACTTGTCGAAAGCTCAGTGTCTCTCTGCCTGTGGATCAGGATGTAAAGCTCTCAGCTACTCCAGCACCATGGCTGCCTGCCTGCCACCATGGTGATCATGGACTCTCAACTGTAAGCAAGTCCCCAAACAGACGCTATCTATTATAAGAGTGGCTTGAGTGTTGTCACAAAACGATAGAACAGTAACCAAGACAATCACTTTATTGTTTGTTTTCCTTAAGTTTAAAAATGGGGAGGGGCTGTCTGGGACCAGAGATATGTGCAGTGCTTAAAAGACTTGTGCCGCTTCCTGCCCTCCCAGCCTCCTCTCCACAGCGCGGTAGCTGCCCCTGCTCCAGCCGTCACTGCCTCCAAGAAGGGGCTGTGCCTCCCACATATGCCGGTCTTGGCAAGTCTGCCAGGGATGTTTTCACCAAGGCTTTGGCTTTATAAAGCTTGATTTGAAAACAAAGTCTGAGAATGGATTGGAATTTACCAGCTCAGGCTCCACCAACACAGAGACCACCAAAGTGAAGGTCACCCTGGAAGCCAAGTACAGATGGACCAAGCACTGGTTGACGTTTACAGAGAAGTGGAACACAGACAGCACCCTGGGAACAGAGATCACCGCAGAAGACCAGCTTGCGCGTGCACTGAAGCTGACCTTTGACTCAGCCTTCTCGCCTAACACTGGGGAAAAACGCTAAAACCAAAACGGGGTACAAGAGGGAGCATATCAGCCTGGGCTGTAGTGTGGACTTTGGCATCGCTGGGCCCTCGATATCGCTGGGCCCTTGATCACGGGTGCTCTGGTGCTTGGCTATGAGGGCTGGCTGGCTACCAGATGAATTCTGAGACCTCGAAGTTCCGAGCGACCCAGGGCAACTTCGAAGTTGGCTACGAGACAAATGAATTCAATTCCTGCTTCATACTAATGTGGTCTAGGACTGGAATTTCAAGCCTAAATGAATATTGTGCGATAGTTTATTTTAAACTATTTTGCGGTATAGCTATATTCAGAATTAGGTGCACCTTTTAATGTTGTATGTTGCAGATGTGAGAATTGAAAAATACCACGTTATATGTCCAGGCTAAGGATGACTCAGCTTTAAGGCCTTTTCCATTTCGGAGGTACAGCAGAAATCCCATTCCTAAGAGTCCTTAGCTGTAGACGTGGGCTACAGAGGAGCCGCTCCAGAGATGTCAGGCATCACGTGGAAGCTGGGAATGTGTGGGCCATTTGTAAATCTGAATCAAATTCACAGATGGGATTGTGACTCCCTGAGCATTGAATCTTGGTGTCCCAACCCTAACTGCCGAGAAGCATGCACACACCTGTGTGAAAGGACTTATAAAGACAGAGCTCCATCTCCTGTTCACATCCTAGCTCATCAGTTTCCTGTTTTACACCAACAGCATTTCTTTTGTGCCTTTTTAGGGTGGAGAGGGTGGGAATAATGGAGCCAGTCATTTAGGACTTAATTCTTCGTTGTGTGTTGGTGGTTTTCTTTTCTGTCCTTTTTCTCTTCCTTCCTTCCTTCCTTCCTTCCTTCCTTCCTTCCTTCCTTCATTTCCCCCATTACACCAGAGCATGAACCAGCTTCCAGGATCTCCCGCTTTAAGCTGGGCAGGCGATTGCAGTCACACCACGGCAACACTAGAGATCTAAAGTGACTTCTGTTCCAGCCTCAAGGCATTTTTTTTTTTTTTAGCTGTTTAATGGGTACATTATAGTCTTCCATTTTGTGTGGAATTAGCTCTTCCCCTTTAAATGCTGTAATTAACACCAGTTAAAATAAAACTTGAATAAAATATTTAAAAAAAGAATACTTGTTATTCTTGCAGAGAACCTAGGTTTGATTCCTCACACCCACATCAAGTGATTCACAACTCCCTGAATGCCAATTCCAGGGAATCTGATGTCCTCTCCTGGCCTCTGCCAGTGCTGTATCCCATACACATACACTCAGACAAGCATACATGAACACACAGTTATAATTATAACACATCTTAACAAGCACGCTAAAAAGTAAAGACCCCAACACCCAAGAGAGTTATTTATGAAAAGAAGAAAAAGAAAAGTAATCATGGTGTGGAGGCGTCATATCTCATAAACATGACCTTAGTAGAGTAAAATTTAAAATGTGTTTGTGTGTATATGTGTGTCTGTGTGAGTGCATGTCATGTATGTGCAGGTACCTGCAGAGGCCAGGAGAGGGCATTGGACCCCATGGAACTGGAGTTATGAGTGCTTGTGTCTGGGTCTTGAACTTGGGTTTTCTGAAGAGCAGCAAAAGCTCTTAACCACCGTGTTATCTCTCCATCCTCCTGGGCTGAATGTTTTAACAACAAAACCAAGACCTAACAATAATTCTTAGATGCTGCTTGGGCTACTTTATATGAAACTGTAAACAAAAAGGGTATTTTCTCTAGGTTTGAAATATCTTGACATTTCTCAGTTCACTGTTAGACACATACCCATCATGACTGATACAGTCCTAACTTCCTGTTGCTAAGTTTCTGCTGTGTGCTGACTGTTGCATCAAAATCGAACCATGTGTATCTGTTTCATATACTACAAAGATCCCTTGAAATACAAGCATTAATAGCTTTGCTTCTAAGATGGAAAGATTACAGTTCAGAGATGCTAAGTGATTTTGACAGGTAAGCACAGCCAGGAAATAATGCATCAGGGACTGGAAAATGGGTCAGGATGGACCAATGCTCAGGCTACTCCCACTACTAATACATCATCATCACAACTGAGAATCTGCTTGCCGTGACGCTGCGATGTCAGTGTGCAGAGCACTTGAGAGGTGGCTTGCTCAAACCAAGACATACTGGAAGTATATAATACACAGTAGCTTTCTAAGGCGTCATATAAGAATGCAGAATGCAAAAAGAAAAAGACCCTCATTAGCCATTTTCATATCGATTACTTCTTAAAACAACGCTATTTTTAGACAGATTAGATTAAACAGCGCATATTATTAAAATCAATTTTAGCTGTTTCTCTTTATCTGTCTTGATGTGCTATTAGAGAATGTAAAATTGCATAATTGGTTCACATCACATTTTCTATTGACCTGCTCTAGAGGCTTCAGCTTGATGACATGTATGGAGTGAGGTACCTCAGTGCACTGGCAGCTGATTTCCTTTTTCTCTTAGTTTACAACTTCCTGGGACAATGCTGCCTGAAAACAGCCATGTGCCTCAAACAACCTGATCCAGCTTTACGGCAAGGACTTTTTGCTTTAGGATTTGGGCTTTGGTAATCCCGGGCACATGTTCACATTGTTCTTTGCAAATAGCTACTTTCGAGAGATCAACTTCTGTATACAGGTGAAACTAAGACATAGTTAGAGTTGGCGCCTCTAGGCCCTGCTCTGGACTGAATGCTGGGGTAGCCGTTGCTTTTCTCAACCTTGTAACAAATTATCTAATGGCAGTAACTTAAGGGACGAAGGGTGGCTTTGAGTCCCCGTGGTGGGAGGTGTGGCACTGAAGAGTAGGCTGACTGGTCATGGTGCTTGCACAGGGGAGCGTGTGAGCCGATAAAAAACAAGTAACCGGGCCAACAGTATTGTATCAAATACAAAGTCTCAGTATGTTATTTGGGGCTAGCGGCGTGGCGGCGGGACAAGACCAGCGGCGGCGGGCGGAAAAACCGGTACTCGTTACAGGTCACTTTCCCGTCTCTTTTTTATTCATTTCAGAACCTCAGCCTTTGGAAGGGTGGCTCTTTCTCCCCAGCTAATCATCTCTGGAGATACCTCGTTGTGCACCCATAGTGGTATGTCCCCTGGGTGATTCCAAAACAAAGGTGACAGTGCAGATTAATGGTCAGAGCTTGCTTTTCATAAATGTGGGCCTGGAATGACCAGTTGCTGGAGTCCAGGTGATGGAGGAGCAGCCCTGTTCACCGAATTTACTTTGGCTTATTCTGGCTCTAAGAAAGGAGACAGCCTTGTAGACATTGGCATATGGAGTACTACAAACATTGACCTTTATTAATGGTTTAACCAGTTCACTGCTAAGAACATAAAAATGCTTGGGGCTTCTGTATAGTAGGTGGAGAGAAGAATTAAGTTTCCTTTTCACCTAAAAGGGCAGAAATGGAAAGCCCTGGCCCGATAGCACACAAAAAGCATCCTTTACAACACAGGGTACCTCCTCTACCCTCTGCCTCTCCCCAGCCACACCCCCTGTCCCATCTCCTCACCACAGCATGTGAAGAGACAACCCTTTGCATAAGTGGAAGAGACAGCATTTGCTGAGACTCCTTTGACCCCAATAAGAGGGAAACGGCTACAGATCCATGCAGATTCATTTTAGTCAACCTCAAGAGGAGTGAGCAGAGAACCCAGGAGACAGAGTGGAGCTAATTTAATTAAAATTAACGAAGAAAGCTAGCTTTGTGTCAGGTGTGGTGTTGCCCAGTTGGAATCCCTGCAGTTGGAAGGCTAAGGCACAGGGAGATTGAGTTCCAGGTTAGCCCTACCTCAGAAAAAGAAAAAAAATATTCAAGCAAGAGTGGAGAAAGGGAGGGAGGGGAGGGAGAGAGGGAGGGAAGGAAAGGAAGCCTCAACACCTTTCTTTCCTAGGTCCCTGGAAGGTACACATGGGTTCCTGGCCTGAATCTTAGGAGCATTCTGTGTTCCCTTTTAGTACTTATTTGACCAAGAGGTCCAGATGCCCGATGCCTGCACTGGTCCAGACTTGTCTTTGTCAGCAGTGACTTCCCAAGGAGCAGGAGGAGAAGCAGCCCAGCTCATCAGCTCCCCCAGCAGAGGTGAAAAGGACACCTCTTCTTTGTTGGCCTGGCCTGCAAAATCTTGCCCAGCTTTCTCTTGTTCCAGCAGCTGCTCAAGCGTGTAATCAGTTGGGTTGCAATGAATCGGAAGCCCCTGCGTGGGGTGATGCTTCGGCATGTGGCTGTGTGGCTGGAGCTGGGGCAGGAATGTCCATGTTCACAAACATTGACAGAATGGCTGATGTTCAGATTTTCAGAGTCATCACTAAGGTCCTTTAAGTATTTCTGTTAGGATGAAGGAGGAATATATTTTTGGAGGGTGTTTAAGGAGTAGGAGCAGCCTGGCATAAAACCGTAATCTTCCACAGTTCAACAAGCAGAAGAGCTACGAATGATGGAAGCCACACGAGCAGTTCTTGTTTCCTCAATGCATTAATGGCCACATGTGCCATTCACCCGAGGGTCACAGTGCCGCAGGGGCACCCACAGGTCACAGTGCCGCAGGGGCACCCACAGGTCACAGTGCCGCAGGGGCATCCGTCATTACCAAGGAGAAACACATTTGCTGTGAGAAAGTTCATTCCCATCAAGCATGTTTTTGTAAAGACTGTATTACTTGATCTTGCTGGTATCAAGTCTATCTCCCCATGTGTGTCTGCAGGTACATGTATGTGTGTCTGTGCGTATGAAGACCAGATGCTGTTCTTCTGATGCTGTCCTCTGAGGGGGAGGGCAGTATGGGGCTTGTGGACACATGTATGTTGAATATGCATGTGGTCACATGAATATTGGGTTGCATGTTTTTGAACAATTCCAGAGACCAGAGGAGGATGCTGCGTGACTTGCTCTGCCGATCTCCATCTTGTTCCTTAAGACCGACCAAGCCTCTGGTTGACCCTGTGACTGGGTTGGCCTCCAATGGCCCTCCTGTTGCCCTGCCACACAGCGCCGGCTGTCGGTGTGAGGGTGACGCACAGCTTTTTATATGGGGCTTGGGAATTTGAACAGAGACCCTTCTGGTTGCAAAGCAAGTGCTCTTGCCAGCTGGGTTATCTTCCCAACCCCAGCTCATTTTTAAGACAGACAGGGTCGGTCTATCACAGGAACTTGCGGGGTAGATATGCTCTGGGCTGGCTAAGCAACAAACCGCACAGACTCGCTGCTCTCTGCCTGTCCAAAGCTGCAATTCTAAGCCTGCACTGCCATGCCTGGTTTCTGGGAAAGAAAGTCAGGTTCTCATGCACGTGCAGAAACATTCACCTTCTGAGCATCCCCCAGCTCTGTACTCTCCATTCAATAAAAGTGTGTCAGATTCTAAGGGGTTATCACCCCGACAAAGGCTGGTTCTTACACCTAATCTGTTTATTGACTTTAAAAAATTGTTCTTTTCAAGGCATTCAGAGGCCCTTTAGCCAGTGGTTGGATGATCTACATGGCAAAGGTTTATAAATAACTCTGTCTGAGCTTCCTGTCTTCAACAGGAAAATGCACAAATAAGCAACAACAACATCAGACAACAACAGACAAACAGCTAAATAGCCAAGCAAACAAGCAGTCAGGGGGCCGCACAGATGACTCAGGATTAAGAGCACATACTTCTCTTCCAGAGCATCCGAGTTCCGTTTCCAGCACCCATAGCACCCACCGTATCGAGCAACTCACAGCTGTGTGTCCATACCTCCAGCTGCAAGATCTCTGATGCTGTTTTCTGGCCTCTTCCGGCATCTGCACTCACCTGACGGAGATTCCCTCTCCTCCTTTCCCTCCCTCTCCTCCCCCTCTCCCCCACCCATGAACTCTGTCACACACAAGCAAAAGTGCCCAACGAGAAGTAAATTGGCAACGGACAAAGAAATGTAGAAAAGGTCACAGACAAGCAGATAACCAGACAAAAGTGTAAGTCAAAGAGAAAACATTAAAAATAATGATAATAAAATAAGAAAGGCAGGTGATGTGGAGTGTGTAAATCATTTCTTTTTTTTTAAAGAGTGAAATACAGTTGCCGAGGCAAATGGCCAGGCACCCAGATCACCAGCTGTTGGCTTATTTTTCGGCCGAGTGGAGAAGCCTGGCTACACTTTGCAACCCACCAGAGTGTGGTTTCAACCCCGCTGCTTCCAGCTGGTCTGAGCCAGGGTGGTGGTGTGCTCCTGGGGACTAGGTGTGCACTCTTCTTTTCTGGGTCTTTGCAGGAACCCTCTTACAGACATATTCTCACACAGGATCCTGTGGCAGGCAGAGAGAATGGGGCCCCTGGGGCCATGTCTAATTCGGGGAGGGGCGGCCCTCAGACTTCAGCTGTTCACCTAGAATCCCAGGCACAGCTGTTGAGCCCACAGGGTGTAATTTGCCCAGGAGGCCTCCTCTCCGTGGCCTTAGTAGGAGATGACCTCATTAGCTCAGGAACAGCTGCCACTGCCAGGACCACTCACAAGGGAAGCTGCCTCCTCTCCTTCCAGTCAGTGAAGTCTGTTGTGGCCCCGCACTCCTCAGCACCCAGCCACACTGAATGTCAGCGGAGGACATCTGGACTGTTTGGCTGTGTCCTTGCACATTCCTTTCCCAGCCTATTCCTCCCACAAGAATCTGCACTGAGGCATCCCCAGGAGGGCAATGACCATTGACCAGTTGATTTTGGTTAATTAGGCAGTGACATTGTCACAGCACCTCTCACTCAGTAGGCAGGAAAGGCTGAATTCCGAAGTCACCCTTAATGGGCTTTGATTTCCTTCTGCCACCTCCTTTCTGACTCCCTGCCATGGCCAGGCCCTCTGTGTCTGTCTACTCCTCTTGAGTTCTCAGGCCAGGAGGAAACACAGCAATGAAGATATTCGTCGGCTGCACTCCATCATGACTACAGGTTGGCCAGTAATGGTCAGCTACCATGGACACACTGATGTCTATGCCAGGCAGAAGGCTAAGCTGATCCTCAGTGGATGCCCTTGAGTATGGGTGGGACCTATAATGTGCCTCTTAAAAAGGGAAGATGTCCAAGTGGTGTGTTGTTACTGCCGTGATTGGGTTGTGGTCTGCCATCACTGAAGTGAGCTACTGTGGGTACACTGCCTATTGAGTCCACTTTCTGTTAAGAGACGCTGCCCTGGGTAGGTCTGATGTAAGGTCCGTGAGACCTCTCCAAGTAAAGGCAGAGGTCATAGGTGAGAGCAGCCAGAGCCTAGTGTCTCCTGCCTTTGTGTGTAAGCCATGATGAATTCTAGAGTGATGAGGAAGTGATTTTGGTGGTAGCCACATGAGTTTGGAAAGGGATCCTGACCCACAGCTTAGACTCCACATCTGTCCAAACCTTAATTATAGCCTGCAGCTGAGGAGGACACCCATCCCAGGGTTGTACCCAGACTCCTGACTCATAGACTCATAGGCAAAGGCTAGTGTTTGTCACTAAGTAACAGGAAAAAGCCAACAACAAAGAGAGCTACACATCAGCAGCAACTGAAGAGGGCATCTCCTAAAGAAGCCAGCTCCTGCTCAGAGGAGGAAAGCAGCAGGGGTTACAATTCGCAAATAGAAACATCTGGGGACATTGAGCCATGGTTTGACCTTGTTCTTGGGGCCTCATGTACACGATCTCTAATTCTTACAACAACTTAAGCATGGCAGACCTTTTAAAAAGAGAATAAACAGTCTTGACCATGTTCAGAGACACTCCACACACCCCACCCCCACCCCACCTTATCAAGTGCTGGAGGTGTGGTAGCATCGGGGATACAGAGATATTTCCGAAGGCAATGCTGTTGTGAGGACTTTCCTTGGGGACTGCCAATGTGAGTAGGACAAAGTCTTAACTGCGGTGGGGCAAAGCGGTTAAAAACTGTCAACCTCTCACATCATCAGTTATATGTAGTATGGATGAAGTACCATACTTCTGAGTCAGTGTTCCTGGTTGTGATCACAGCATCTCATTTGTGTGTTTCCCTGCCAAACCCTTAAGTGTGTATGCCATACCTGCCATTGTTGTGGGTGCTGGCGATGCAGTGAAGGACCAGGAAATGGAGACTTTTTGTTGGCAGAGCTTTCCTTCTTGGTGGGAGTGATGGCTGATGTCACTAATCATCCTGGCGAAATCCAGAATCACCTGGGAGATCGGCCTCCCAGCAGTCTCAAGGGGAATTATCTTGATTAGGTTAATTTAGATGGTAAGACGTGCTCACTGCAGGTGGCACCGTTTTCCTGGACTGTTATGAACAAGGGAAAATGAGATGAAAATCCATCACTGCTTTTGACTGTGGGTACATTGTGACCAGCTGCCTCAAGCTGGTTTTGTCTCCATTATGGTCTATAACCTTGAAGTGTAAGTAAAAAGTAAACCCTTCCTAACCTAAAGGTGCTTATGTTAGCATATTGGGTATTTTGTTGTAACATCCAGAAGAGTAGCTAAGACAGTAAACAGAAATGCATGATGGGGCCCAGAATCTGTTCAGTCTGCTTCCCTGGAGCTCCTGCCGTCGATGCTGTCCAGAGGGAATATTGGGTCAGTAAGAGCTCCAAGAAAGAGAGGATGGTAGCTTGGGTGAAGTATGTGGTGGTCAATGAGAAACCCATGTGAATGAATGATACCAGGTCACAGCTGGCCGCTGTAGCAGAAAGGAGACCCAGGGACCAGTAGATGGACAGAGAACCAGAGATGTAGGATATGTTCCCAAGGGCCCCAGTCCATCAGTAGCTTCCGGCTGTAGTCTTCATCTTGTCCTCCACAGGCTGTGCCCGAAGGCAGAACTGGACAGATGATAGAAAGCAGTGTTTGCTTGGTGGGAACTGTTTACAGGCTTAAATTTCAGTTTGAATTAAAGTGACTTCCTCAGTAGCACAAACTACTGTGAGGGGCTTCGTTTCTGACGTGAAAATTACAAATGCTATCTGATACCGTCAGTAGAGGGAAATTTCATAGTGAGTATTCTATCACTGAAGTCACAGTGATAGAATCACATCAGTATAACCAAGTACAGGTTGGATTTCATATCTTTTTGTGCCTAGAAGACAAAGAAGAAGAAGCCTCACTCCAGGTCAAATTTCAACATGAGGGTCTTCCTTCCTGTGGTACTTTTTGGCTTCTTTTTATGTGTGTGTGTGTGTGTGTGTGTGTGTGTGTGTGTGTGTGTGTGTGTGTAGATGTGCTTGTCCACACAGGCACATGTGTAAAGGCCAAAGGTTCTTGGCCCAGCATCTTCCTCAATTGCTTCTCCAACTTGTTTTTTGAGATAGGGTCTGTCGCTGAACCTGATTCTCATAGTTTCACTCAGATTGACTGGTCAGCTAGTCATAGGGATCTGCTTGCCCGTCTTGTCTCCTAGCACTGGGGTTATTTATAGGTATGTGCAGCTATGCCTGGCTTTTACATGAGGGTTGTGCCTCTGAATTCAGGTCCCGTGTGTGTACAATAAGCTTTTCACCCACAAAGCTGTCTTTCCAGCCCACATCTTGGGGCTTTTTGGCACATCTTACAGACAAGCTGCTGTGGAAGTGCACCTCATTATACCCCAAACCCAGAATCCTTCCTCGCTTTTAGACGCACAGCATATTCAGTGGGGGATTCTAGAGGTCAAGTAGCTCCAACCTCTGTGGTGCCCAGTTTTTGTTTGGTCCTTTTCCATGCCAAGGAGGTTCATCTCACTGGCAATAGCTTCAACTATTGGAGATCTCTTCCCCTGTGTAACCTTAATCTGCTTCTCTTATAATTCCCATGCATTCTTTCTTTGGAAGATAACTTGGATCTTGCAAATAAGAAAAACAAAAACCAAACACTTTGATAGACCTCACATCTGATTTGACTTTTTATTTATAAACCAGGAAACCTTTTGCGTATGTACAGAGGGGCAACGATCAGGGTTGGTATTAAATGCTTAGATTTAAAATTGTTTTAGAAGTCTCATCAAATTAAATCAAACCTGTGGTGTTAGATGACAGTAAAGGGGCTCAGATAAGTCTGCTGGAGCTGGAATAGGATTTTGTTCTCTCCCAAGGTGTTTGTCTGCTAATAATGTTCCTGAGATGAACTTAGGTTTCTCTTGCCAGTTTATGTTCAGGGCTCCTGAGCCAAAATTTGATATAAGAAGCCTTACCCTTTTGTTAAGTGAAAAATAAGTAGTTGTCCCATTTAGAGGGACTCACTTCATCTCCAGCCTTCTTGCAATGTCAGGAGATGCCGGGGAAAATTTACTCCAATGAATTGGATAGATAGCACTGGGAAAGTGTAGATTTCTTAGTAATTGATGGAGACAGAGCTTGCTAAGGGCAGGAACAGAGACATAGTCTCTCCCAGGATAGAAGGAAGAAGAAGGGAAGGAAAGAGAATGAAAAGGGGGATGGAAGGGAGAGGGAGACTAGAGCTCAGTAAATTCATTTCATAGACAATGGGCAGGCAATGTTAAGGGTAGTCATGAGTGTCAATGAAGGGAGGGGTAAATTGTCAGTCCTATTTTGAAACTTGCACTAGATTAGTTATAGCACAATAGTTTTACAAAACAAGTTTTGTTTAGTGTTTTCCTATGTCTAAATGTGTGTTAAGTGTGTGTGTGTGTGTGTGTGTGTGTGTGTGTGTGTGTGTGTGTGTGTGTGCTTGTAGTCATAGAAGCTGGTATGCATGCACAGTGTTTGCATGGATGTGGCAGCCAGAGTACTACCTCGCTTGTGGTTCCCCTGGAGCTATTGAGCTACCCACATTCTTTTGTTATAAAGACAACATTTCTTCATTGGCTGGGAGCTTGCTGATTAGTCTAAGGCTGGTTAGCCATGATGTCCCAGGGAACTGCCGATCTTTACCTCCCTAAGTGCTGGTACTACGAGTATGTTACCACATCTGATTTTTTTTGTTTTTCCACATGGGTTCTGTTGGCCAGCATGCTTGTGTAGCAATCACTTTACCAACTGTGCTATTTCTCCACCCATAGTATTTCTCTGTAAAGAAATTCTGAGTAATGAGTCACTATGTGTAGTCTCACAGTTTAGATCTTGGATTCTATATATTCAGACGGCCAGTGAGTCTCTTAAACCCTGCTAGGTACAGAAAGGAGGCTGTTTCCTTTAGCCAACCATCCTGTGCCTTGACCTTCGTGCTAGGTGAGGCTTTTTATTGCCATTTGAACAAAGATCTTCAGGATAAACTACTTTATCTTCAAGGATCTTTGGAGGAACCAGAAGGCAGAGTATTTTGCCCTCAATATAAATGTACCTCTTTGGCGATTTATTGGCAGATGGATCTAGGTGACAATAGATTTCTAAATCGAATATTCTGCCTTCGGAATGGCCTCTGATGCGCATTAAGATCGTATTGTAATAACCACACCTCTCAATTTGTGCACATACACTATCCTGATTACATTATCCATCAATCTGCAGGACAATTGTCAGATGAGCCTGCTAGCTGGGGAGGGAGACTAAATGGATGTTTCTTGGCACAGCCCTGACTAGTTAGACAAGGAGACTCTTTTCTGGCATCCGGGAGGATGCATCTGACACTCTACAGTATCAGCACTTTGGTCTTTTCTCTAAGTGTCACATGAATTGAATGCCTTCACTCTCTCCTTGCTGTCGTCGCCTGATTTTGTTGACGTCACTCTTGCCATGTGCAAGGAATATCAGAAATGCATAGATTTCTCATGTGTACTGGTAGATTTCTCCAGGCAGTCCCTCCCTCTTCTCTCCTACTCAACCCCTGTCTCCTTCCCACCGTATTACCCTTTCTCCACTTTGATTTAACTTTTACGGTGCTGAGGATGGAACCCAGGTCGTTTTGCTTGCCAAGGAAGTACCCAAGCTCTGTCTCTGTTTTTCCACAAATAACTGCTGAGTGCTGGACAAATACCAGTTGCTACTTAAGGTAACACCAGTGCAGAGTCTGGCCCTCCTTGAGCTTGCAGAGAAGTGTGACATCTATCCGGCCCCCCTTCCTCTCAGTCAGTAATTTAGCCTCCTCTTTAAGGCTTGGGCCTCATAGGAGTATGCACGCGCACACACGCACACACACACAAATCTCATCTGTGTCTAGGCATGTCTGGCTGGTCTCATATATATCTTCATTCTTGTGGTAATGAATTGGCATGTTACCCTTCCAGAAATCACACTGTGGATGTATGTGTGTGGGAGTGTAGGTGTGTTCATATGTTCATGTGTGTGCGGGTTTGCACACATTCATGTAGAAGCCAGATGTTAAGGTTTGATGTCTTTCTCAGTTACTCATCACCTTTGTTTTATTTTTTAGGCAGGGTTTCTCTGTGTAACAGCTCTGGCTTGTTTTGTAGACCAGGCTGGCCTTGAACTCACAGGGATCCACCCGCCTCTGCCTCCTGAGTGCTGGGATCAGGCATGCGCTGTTACTGTCTGTGCTCCACCTTACTTTTTCAGAACAGGGTCTCTCACTGAATCTCTGTCTCCCATTGGCTTGGCTGACTGCCTCCCAGCACTGTATCTAGCTTTTCACGTGGGTGCTAGGCCCTTCATCCACTGAGCCATGGCCATGCCCTGTGCTGGTATTTTTCTATTTGTAGCAGTGGTGCTTTAGAAGACTGTTTGAATCAAATTTGGGATATTCAAAGCTTAGCACTGAAAACCTGGTCTTTAAGTAGAGCCCACAGTTTTTCATGAATTGACAGTGTCTTCCGGTGTCTGCTGAAGGTTGGCTGGGGAGTACCTCCAAGGAACCCCAAATCTGCAGCTACTTCTCCCTTCTATTAGTATTTGAATGTAGCCTATCCATGTTGTCTTACGGTTTTAATTGCTGTGAAGAAACTCCACAGCCATGGCAACTCTCATTTAAAAGAAAACGTTTAATTGAGGTGGTTGCTTCCATTTCAGAGGTTCGGTCCACTATCATCAGGGTGAGGAGCGTGATGTATCATGCAGACAGATGTGGCGCTGACTACGTCGTGGTCAGGAAGCAACAGGAAGTGGACTCCGTGTCACACTGAGGGAAACTTGAGCAGAAGAGATCACAATGCCCACCCCCCCATGATGCCAACAAGGCCACACCTACTTCCACAAAGTCACACTTACTAATAGTGCCTCTCCTTGTGAGACTATGGGGACCAGTCATATTCAAACTACCACACATGTCTTCTCTTATGCTTAAGCCATCTCAATATTCCTTCACAATCTAACACATCACCAATGCTACGGTGATAGTGATTATAGTATGCTACCTAGGCTGTGGTGGCAAGGAGAGAAAATGGCTGTCTAGCTTCAAAAGACACAATTTCCTTTTTCTGACTATTTTCAGTTTGAGGTTGGTTGAGTCCACAAATGGGAAACAATGAATGTTGTTTATGTTCCCTTTTATCTACATGATTAGGTTATTCATCGGATCTTTTTGTTTCAGATGCAACAAAATTTACTATTTCCATCTTTAATTTACAGTAGTCCTCTAAAGTTCTTCATGAATGGTGGGAGAACCAGACAACAATGTATTTTGCTTTCCTCTTTTAATTCTTTAAGCAATAATCATCTATTTTATTTTAATAGATATTACAAGTTACATACAATATGATTATTAATTTTGGCCTAAGTTAGTTATATTTTAAAGAGACTTAAAGGTGTAATTTTCATTTTTTAACTGGCATTATATGCACTTATTTATAGAGTATAATATTGTAATTTATCCGTGTATATAATGTCTGGTGATCAAGTCAGGATAATTAACTTTCTATAACATCAAACATGGTAATTTATGTATATTTGGGCCCTTCTGTGTGTTTTCCTCTTGTTGAGTTGAAACACATAACTGCGTGTGCCAGATTATAGTTGGCCTACCAAGTTATACAGTTTGTCTGTGCTTCCAAGGTGTAGAGATGCTTCTGAGAACTCAGGAAGTTCTAGACCCTGTGAGAACCTTGAATTTGTTTCAGTCATAGTTTCACAACAAACGCTCTTTCTTTAGAAGTTATTCATTGATATCTGGTGGAGTAGTGACCAACACATGAGGAGATCAAGGGACGCTTCCAGTCTGGAGGGCCGGACACCTACATGACTTTCTAGAAATTTCCCTCTGAATATCTTCTTCTGTCCTGAGAATTAGAGCTGCATTGCTTCCTGACCTCTGTTCAATGTTTCATGAACTCATTAAGAATTTTGGGGTCTGTCTTTGTCCCATTCTTTGAACTGCTATGTGGAAAGGGGCCACAACTTGGAGGCTCATCTTGCTTCTATGTTCTTCCCTTGGGGGGGGCAGTTTTCTGTTATTTCTTTCAAGTGTCCGAAAGAAAATGTTTTATGTATTTCTACCAGATTTTTGTTGTTTATGATAAGAGATTAATCCCTGTAACAATAGACTCTTCATGAAGGGAAAAGAAAGTACATGCTAGATTTTAAGGTCCATGGAAGGTGTAGCTAGCTGCTGGAAAAAAGTAGCCATCTTCTTCCACATGAAACAGAAGTTTGTGTGGAGTCAGGAAGAAAACATGTCAATGTGAGCTGGAAGACCTAGTCATGAGGTAACAGGACCAGGTTACAAGGCTCTGAAACCTCCCATTCATGCGGTGGCTGTGTGTGTGTACGCGTGTGTGCATGCGTGTGTGTGTGTGTGTGTTGTGTGTGTGTGTGTGTGTGTGTGTGTGTGTGTGTGTGTGTGTGTGTGTGTGAGTGATTGAGAGGGGTTTGAACATTCCTTTTGAAGAGGTAAGGAGATGCTGGTTCCAGCCTCCCCAGTGTAAAATATGGAGACATCACCCTCCTTCATCCTTGTGGGCAAAGCTTTAACAGGACCTGTTTGGGTACTTCACACTTTCCTGAACTTGGAAGAAACATGTGGGACAGAAAAATTTGAAGAATGAAAGAAGAGCTTTTGCAAAGTTAGGTTTTTCTTTTTTTCTCTTTCTTTCTTTCTTTTTTTGTAAAAACTTTGAGGCTAAAGAATTCATGAGGCCAGCTATGGGGACAGTCCCGAGAAAACAGAAAGGAAGGGAGTTTTTCCTAAAACTACAATTCTGATTTTGTTATGGGTCTGGGTGTCCTACAGTAAATTAAGATTGGCTGGAGCTGGGTGTGGTGGCATACCCCTGTCACCTCAGCACTTGGAGAAGGGTGGAGACAGGAGGAACAGGAGCTAATGCTAGGCTAGTGTGTAGAGCCATCATACTTCTCCACGTGGAGAGTTTGATATAGCTTGTGCTGTGTGAGATGGCCAAAACCATTGAAAAACAAAACAAGCAATACAGAACAAGACAGACCACCTGAAGGATGAAGGCCTAGCATGTTGGAACACACAGGTTCTGTGTCCTGTTTAGGAGCAAAGCTAGGAATAGAGAACAAATTTAAGTAGCCAGTTGAGGGAAATAAATTTACTTAACTGATGGGTCATGCTCCTTTTGCACACTTGGCAACAGATCTTGGCGTCTGTGAGGACACTCAATAGGCTCTACCCAAAGAGGGGCTTCAGCCCTCTTCAGAGTCTTTTCTAAACTTCCTGGAAAACCAAGAGAGTTTGGAAGAAAGGACTCATGTCCATTTGGGCAGGGCTTCCCTACAGCACCTCTTGCTTGTCCCTCTGGATCAGGCAGGGCAGGGGCAGCCTTCTTTGTAACCTTGGATAAAGATCTTGCTGAGAGACATTTGAATTGGGGTACAAGAGTATGTGGGTGAGGGCTGTTAACTTCACCTTCATTTGCAGATGAGAGCCCAGAGCAGGCTAGAGAGCTCACCTGCATTGATAGAATGGAGACCATCTCCCTCCCTACTCAAGCAGTTTGAGACAATGTTTCTTGCAAGTGAGTTTCACTTGCATTCCTACCCACCCAGAAGTTCTGTAAAATATATGACTTTTCTAACTGATCAGTGAGAACCAACTTTGTTACAGTTAAGAATCCTGATAACTATAAACCAAGAGTTCCAAAGCCCTCCAGCTAGGCTAGCAATGCGGGTGTATCAGGGAAGCCATCTTTTTCTCTTTCTCTTTTTCTTTTTTTGTTTTGAGGTCTCCCAAGAGATGAAGTGATAGATGACACCTCAGCTTACCCTTTGGTTAATCTTGAATGTGTGGTGTTTACAGCTGCTACAGTGGCCTCAGATTTGAAAACAAACTGTCTTGGACAGCTAGCTATTTCCTCTTCTTTCCTGGGGTAGGACATTACTCTGTGGAACACAATCTGGTGAATTTGTCTGGCAGTGGATTGATTGGCCCTTGTAACAGTTACCCTCATAGCAACAACGACTCTGCTATATTTGTGAATGATACTTGTGAGTGGAAGTTTCTCTTTTTACAAGGCAGTAGAAATGGCCCAACTGTTCTGACGTTTGTGAGCATGGAGTCCAAAGATGCCCTCTTGGCAGGTGGCCAGGAGTCAGAGCCTCTCTGTCCTAGGCAGTTGACGAGTTGCCGGGATCAGATGGCCCATGTGGCAGGTGACAAGGACAGGAGCGTCAATACCAATGGAGGTAAAGGGGACACTTAGAGGGTAATGAAGCCTCTCGCCAGGGGCTTTCTGACTAGAGGGTTCTCGGGGCCACTGGGACTGCCAATTCCTGTAACGTTGAGTGTCCTGGCTCTGGCGTGTGGCCCTGAGGGGCAGGTAAGAGTACAGAGTGAGAGTGTGACATGATCAGGACGGAGCTTTGATGCTGCAGGGATCTCACAAAGACCCCGCTCCCCGCCTCACCATGTGTATGCTGTCAACCCCATGTCCTCTGCTTCATAAGCAACAGCCCATTCATTTCATTATTTATTGTTGTTGCTGAACGCTCAGCTTTCTTAGCTTCCACAGACTCCAGTATTGTCTGAGCATGGCATGTAGAATAAAGCCCTCCACACACATCCTGTTAGTGAGGGGGCTTTGTTCCTTTTTTAAAAAATGCTATTCAAATTATAGCCCTGAACAATAGGGCAGCATACATACCCCGAGTCCCCATTAAATTATTATTTTTTAATAGTGGAAATGTTTCCGAAATTGACAGGTGCAACGTACACACGCTGTGTACTCATACATTATTACTTTTGGGCAGTGGGAGGGGCTGAGAGAATGGAATAAAACAGTTCTCAGACCTTAACAGTCCATGATGAGGGCTCTAAACATGTACTTATGCTTTTTTGAAAAATCTAGAAAATGTGTGGTGATGGGGGTTATCTGAGAAAATTCACCTTGGAAGTAACACCGTGACTAAATTATTATCATTGACAGTGATTTGAGAGAAACTCACATTCCAAAGCTAACAATATGTTGGTTGCTTTTTAACCTGGAACTTGTCCTTTTTCCATCTTTGGCCACATTGCAGAATTTGCTAGATGAAGATAATGACTTTAAAATATGAAAATCACCCTGAACAGCTACCCTAGGGTCAGTGGCACCTGGTTAAGACGAAAGAAATTGACAAAGATCGAATCTCTGACCTCAAGCCTCAAGACGGACGGCTGTATTTCCCAGCTTCCCTTGCCTTCTCAGATTCATTCATTGTTCCCGAGTGGGATGCTCAGCCTGATAAATCACAGGCTGCTCACCAGTCACTAGAGCAGGCAAAGGGAGCCAGATGGAAGGAAGCGTGGATGGCCCTCTGTCACTTCTGGCTGCTTGCCATCACCTGGACACTCAGTGCTCCTTGCCCAGGGAATGTCCCTGTCTTGCTTGCATAGAGGGCTGGTCATCCCAGAGCCTTCCAAAGCAGGATGCAACATCGAGCCATGTTGTCATGGTTACTTAGCCATTTCCCCAGAGTTGTGACATCAGTATCTCCAAGGGGCAAGAGCTCTACCTCATGCATATGTATGTACCCGGCAGGGGCCTGGCCACATCTGAGCATCTTCCACTGTTTGTAGTAAAAAATGGTGGTGACGGAGGAAGAGGTGACAAAGAGTGGACGCGAGTGATGGGAGCACACGTTGCTAAGGGAATAAATGAAGGCGCTGGCTGGCTGCCTGCCTTGGAGGAAGGCTGGAAGGGTTAATGTTGAGCTGGGTTTTTTCCAGCTTTAAATTAACCGTATGTTGGCTCACATGGTGCTCTCACTCACATTTCCGGTCTCTTATCATTTCCAGGGTAATTCTCAAAACACCTCATGCCAAGCACATGGCTGGAGAGACCATGGGTGTGTATTTGGTAAGGAGATAGGCTAGCCTGAGGCTCACAGTCAGTTGCAGGGCTTGTGTTGGAACTGGGGAGCTCAATTCCTAGCCTGAGGCTTGTCCAGCTTTGGAGGCCTCCATTTTCTAAGATAACAAAAACTTATAGGCAGAAGACAAGAACGATTCAGTGGACAATACCAAATGACTGCCCTTTCCAGTGGACAGTTGTTTCTTCCAACGTGTGGATATTGCCAAAGTGGTGTGTGTGTGTGTGTGTGTGTGTGTGTGTGTGTGTGTGTGTGTGTATAACACCTTGAATGTCATGGGCAATTGTTTGCTTAGTATCAAACTGAATATATTTCATCTCCTGGGGGTTCAAAAAAGGCAGACAATGTACTGTTCTGGACACTGCAAATTTAGCAACATTAAATGAGAAGTTAACATTTCCGTTAAAGTAAAACAAGGCTGTTTAAAGAGTGGGCTGTGGGGAGTAGACTTCACTGGATACCATGAAGCTTTAAATGGGGGAGATACACCAGACAGGATAGCCTCTGTCACCATCTTCTCATGACCATGCCAATCGCCGCCACCCTACATGGACTCATTTGACATCACAGGAGCCCCTATTCTCAGGTGTGGGGCAGGTGAGGAGGGGAGCTGGAAGCCCAGGATGTCCCAGGTCACAGGACCATGGTGTTGTCACATAAAGCAAATCCTACAATTGTTTGAGAGGAATTAAAAGCTGGCATGGTTGATCTGGAGTCAGGAACTGTATACTAAGCACAGGGCACTGCCCAAGTTCATGGAATTTGGGTTATGGTTCAGAGGAGAATCCACCCTACTTATGTAAGAGCAGCTGTGACATTTGGGGCCTCATCTTTGGGGTATATATTGTGATTCTATGTATTTCTCTCTGGCTTTGCTTCTAGCTCAACTATCTTTTTCTCCTTCAATGTTCTGCCTCACCAGCCATCTAAAGACAATCTGTCCAAACAGCCAAGGACTGAAGCCTCTGAAACTATGAACCCACCTAAGTCTCCTTTTGTCTTTCTCAAATATCACAACAAAATCAACATAGCAACTATTGAGAGAAGGGTGAAGTATTCTAGGTTGATGATGAAATTTCCAAAAAAAAAAAAGGGATTTGGGAATTTCTATGGACTGGGTAAGCATACTCAACCTGTGGGGTCATGACCCCTTTGGGGGATGCATATCAGATATCCCATATATGAAGTAGTAATGAAATAATTTTATGGTTGGGGTCACCACAACAAGAGGTATTAAAGAATTGCAGCATTGGGGAGGTTGAGAACCACTCCATTGGGTGGCGTATTTTTAATTAGCAAAAGGCATTCATGTTTTGTTTTCCTTCTGAACATGTATCCAGATCCTGTTGCAGCCCTTGCATCTTGGTAGGTAATTTTACAGGATTGATCTAGTTTACATGGAACTAGGGTAAGTGTTAGGTGCTATTAAAACTATTGTAACTATGGAAACTTCAGCTCACAGAGAGAAGGGAGTTTGTCCAGGTCAAAAAGAGGCCAGCAACAATTAGTGTTAACCCTCTGAGCTTCTGTGATTCCCCCGGCTACTGAGGCCAGCCTGATCTTCTTTTGTGACTGTAACAAATTGCCAGATGCTCAGCAGTTTCAAAGGACACAAGGTTATTCCAGACAGTACACCGAAGTCCAATGCAAAGGTTCTTCACTGTAGCTGAGATTAACAGCTTGGAAGTTCTAGGTCCCTGCTAAGGGCAGGATCAGCCATCTCCTCATTCATTCAGGTCTTGGAGAGAATTTGGGTCTGTGTGGTTCTAAGACAGGCAACTCCCCATTTTACTGTCTGTCCTTGGATAGCCAGCCGTGCTTAGCTTCTACAGACTCCCATATTCCTTAGCTCATGGCTTCCTTCTCCATCCTCAAGGCCAGGCGTGATGAGGTAAAGTGATTCTCACGTTTGGGGTCGCTCCTGCCTCCTCCTCAGCCCCACCCCCAGCTCTATCTTATGCCTTCCTCTGCTGCGTTTAAGGCCTATGTGGTTACATAGGATCCGCACAGGTAACCTAGGAGGGTTTTCCTGTCTTCATATCTGCCCCTTAATTCCATTTGCAAAGGTCCTTTAGAGCTATGCATCATTAGCATGCTTACAGGTTCTGGGGAGGGTGTTACTCTGCGTGCCATACAACCTTTCATTGTGTGTGTTATCGACAGTGCAGGGAAACCATGACTTTTCATCAATGACAGAATGCAAAACAGCCTTTTCCCAATGTTCCTCCATCAGAAGCTACGGGTCGGGAGTGGCTGGGATATTCTCAAATGAGTGTTCTGAAATGGATTTGGGAAAAAAAATAAAATGATTTTTCTCTTTTATTCTGGAAGAGTCAAAAAGAACTTTCTTTTCTTTCTTTCTTTTTCCTTTTCTCTTCTTTTCTTTTCTTTTCTTTTTCTTTTTTTGATTGTTGTTATATAGCTCAGGCTGAACTCTAATTCATGGCAAGCCTCCTGTCTCAGCTTCTGGAGTACTTTCTGGGGACCTTTGTCCACAGAGTCAGATGCCCGTGGCTCTAAACCAGTCTCTTATACACACAGTTATACATGCAGCCGAGTTCTTTTCCTGTGGTGTTATTTTTACCAATGCTTGTTAGGGTTGAGGACAAAGGACAGTCAAAGTACAGCCTTGGGGGAAGCTTTGCCATGCAAATCTGTGGCTGAGAAGAACAGTGTTAAGGAGAACCAGCAACCAGTAACTCACATGGATGCTTGCATTGTAATGAGACACATCAGGTCATGTTCGCTTATTCAATAAGAAGATGCTGTCCCCATGGTGCACCAGAGCCTGTATTATTAGATGATAAGACAAAACATGTAAGCCTTGTGTCTGAGCCAAACAAGGAACAGTCTTGGGTGGGATGGATATGTCTCAGCCCAGGAAATGCACTGAACTTGGATCTACAGCCAATTGTTCCTCTCATTTGCTGCTCACATAAAATAAAATATAGATATAGAATACTATGCAAGTAACCAGCATGCATCTTGTTCAGTCGTCACAAAGGGCACAATCTGTAGAAGCAGCGGCCAGATCAGGATAGCAAGCATTTCCAGCAAAGTGAACTAATCGTTTTCCAGACCCACCATCACTATTTTACCCTGCTGGGCACCGCACACAGTAAGTGAGTGAACTAGACCTCCCTGCCTCTGTGTCCCCTTGATGCCAACATTCATAGTCACGTCTGTTGGGGAGAATGCATACAGCTTTCATTTCTCGGGAGTCATGACTATCCCAAAATATGGCACAGAGTAAACCAGTGAACATCTGTTTCAGATAGCGCTCCAACATGCATTGTAGAATAGAAGCATTATACTTGGTTCTTTAACAATGATTTACATAGAATAACAGAATACACAAAACAGGAACTAATATGAAACGCTTATGAAAATACACATGAAGACATAAGCCGGTGTTTGGGTCTTGGGGTTTATTTGAAGTAGTTCCAGTGACCTCAAGGATAGTGGGACCTGACTGCCCTCCCCACAGGGGTCTCAAAGACAGTGGGGCCTGACTGCCCTCCCCCAGGGGTCTTAAGGACAGTGAGTGGGTCCTACTCAGCACCTTGCAGTCATTTTCAGCACATGGGACGCCAAATAAGACAATATGTGAAGACAATAAGAATTTTAGGTGTGGCTCTCTGATGGCATCAGATAAGCTTTGGCAGAAAGGAGGGGCATTCTCTGAACTTTCCGCAGGGTTAAGAAGTAGGAGTCAGCATTTGGGAAGGAGAACTGAGGAACCCCCTGAAAGGGGTGTGTAAAGAGGCCACCTGTGAGGAGCTGGAGTGCTGGGAGGGCTAACTTCCAATGTGCATCTGGGCCAGGCAGGGGACATTCACAGTAAGGCAACAGACAGCGGCCTTGCCCTGTGAGTCACAGGGAACATGCCATGTAGCTTCATTGACTGCTTCTTCAGAGACTTCAGCCCAAGGAAGATAGATGTTCACAGAGATGCAACTTCAGATTACTTAGGTCAATTATCCTGATTCGTTTCGCTAATGCAATCCTTGAAAGGGAATGGATGGAAAGATGGCACTGATGGTGTTTGCTATGGAGAGACATTTAACAAGACCTCACTTGTGACCAGAGAGCGGAGCTGCACCTGGGGTTCCTGTTTCCCCTCAAATTGACACGTACATATGTTTTGATTGGAGCAAGATGGCTTGATTAACTGTGGAAAAAGCACACAATAACTATTTTCTTTAGAAACAATCAAATCTGCTAAGGAAAAAACATGCCTCCTTCCCTTTCCTGAGCCTTGGGGTTCTTGTGTTTGTAAGTACAGTAGATGGTAAGTGGTGTTTTCCTCTGTAATGGGGACTTTGCACTTACCAGCTCTGAACACCTACACAGCTTCCCAAGGTATTGCTGCTTTTGCTTTTCCTCCCCATAAGTGTTGGCAACTTATGAAAATGTTCCTAAGGATTACCGATCACTCAACTAGGATGTCACTTACCTGGTACAGGAATGATCATGCCAGGGAAAGAAGTGTGATGGTACTGTAAATCCTGGCATTTTAGAGGCTGAGGTGGGATTGCATGTATTAAACACCAGCTTGGACTACATAGCAAGACCCCACCTCAATCCCTGCATCCCCTGTAAGAGTCCATCCTAGCTGCTTGATCCATGTTTCTCATGTTGTTGTTTGGTAGAGTCCAGTGAACTCCAAGTGACTGTAGTGACTGCTGGAGAGCCAGGCCCTGATGGCTCAGTTTGAGAACCCATGCTCCTGGCTGTGGTTCCTTTAAAACCTGTATCCATCCACATAGACATAGCTGCAGGAAGGTTTTCTGTATAAAGCCAACTTCAGTGTCATCAAACATGACCCTGCACCTGCAAGGAGTAAGCCTCCAAGTTTAAAAACAACCCCCACCAAACCCTTCCAACACTCAAACAAGACCATAGCACCATCTGAGGTCAGCCTCGGACATGCAACAGATGACTAATTCATGTTTTCTTACTTTGGCTGGAAAATAGTTCTCCATTAGAGATACCCTGCAGTTCAGTCTACCTCCCTACTCCTCCCTGGCCATGGCCACTTCTTGCTTAGCCTACTCTCTGACCAATGTCTATGGTGGCACATAATCCTATAACCCAACAGTAGTCCTCAAGTGTGGTTGTTCCCATTTCTCTTGACACCTACCTGGTTTGGTCCACTTATTTCCTCATTCCAGAAGCCCAGAAGTGTAGATTGTATGATTAGGTAACAGTTCTTAATAAAACTGGGAAGTTAAATGATTGGAACTCATATTCAGTTGTAACAAACTGGGGTAGTTGAAATGCAATAGAAAGTGACACCCTGTGGTGTGTAAAAGATGTCCAGCTGACAAAGACAGAGCCAATGCACATTGCACTGATGTCCATTTCTTCATCAACATTGAATTCTTCAGTCCTTTGCCAGTTCAGTTACAATGTAAAATGTTTTATAAAATTTGCACATCTATGCCTTTCTCTCTTAAAGCTTTTCATGAATGTCTTTTGTTTCTCCAACCAGCACACATGCTATGATTTAAATAGATTTCATAAGTATTTAAAATGCCTGTGGTGGATCATAGGGATAGGTATATATCTAAGCTTGGTAGTAGACAAAATATAAGAGGTTGGGTGGGATCATCACAGATAAACTCTAAATAGGGACCTAGTCTATTTCTACTTACTGGATGCAGAACTCTGTCAGGTCTTCAGTAATATGGAATGCCTTTCATTCCTAGAGCTTTGAGAAGGGTAGACTCACAAGAATCCCATACTCTTTCAGCTGGGAGGGATGCTCACGATCATTTTCATAGCTAGATGAACACACTATGCGTACTCTCCCTTCCAGAGGAAACATAAGATTGCTCCAGTCAGGCGGCCACACAGGAGAGCTTCACCGGAAGTGAGACGGATGTCTTCCTGATGGAGGCCCCTTTATCATAGTTTGTGTGCAACCCCAGATACCTGGATGCTGCCATCCAAGCCTGTACTCACTCCTCGATAATGGCAGCATTTGGAGAGAAGACAAAGGGAAACAGACAGATCCAGCTTGGCTTTTCACCTGAGGCAGCCAAATGGTGCAGACATTGGCTTGTGACCAGCGCCGTGGAGCCCGTGGCGCGCTTCTGGTCCAGAGGGACTCGGCTTTGCTCTGGAGAGGGGCTGTGAAGGGTTTGTTTTTCACAGGGGCTTTAGCCTACAGTTAAGTGCAAACACCTGCTGAAGTACTGGTAATTAGTAGGTAATTAGTAGTTAATGTTCTTAGAATTTAAAAAGAAAGCTTACATAAGTAATTACTTAGTATTTCTTATAATGTGCTGCTTTTCTTGAGATTTCATATCCCCAGAACATTTGCCAACTTCCTAGGTTCCTCAACACACTAAATTGTTTATTAATTACACACGTATATTGCTTTCAGGGAAAAATGGAGAGAAAAATACGCTAAATTTTAGAAATAGGAATGAGTTATCTTTTGAATTACAGCAAAAAACCTCATTTAAAATTATAGAATTTGTGATGGGTAATGGCTCTGGAAAGTGGCCTTGATTTAAAAAAAAAATTGAATATGGCTGGAAAGGAAGAGATATAGAGAAAAAAATATTTCAGACCATTTAATAAAACACTGAGTGTTCAACACATTTCACAGAAGGGACCCTTTCATGTCAGCAGATATGTGTCTGTGCTTTAGCTTGTCAGAAAGACCACCAGGGCTCCATTCTGAGGGACAAGGACTGCCAAGCCAAGCTAAGTGCCACTAACAATTTTGGGCTCTGGAGGTGACTGAAGTGGAGGGACATTCAAACACGTTAATTAGTATGCTAGAACTATATTTTTGAAAGGATTTTTTTTTTCTTTAGAAAATTTAAAGCAGATCTACAACTCCCCAACCTTGGAGACTCTCCACGCCAACTGGAAATGGGCATTCATTCACTGGTTTTGTTTAGAGGCCCTAGCTTTGTGAATTCCTCACTTCGAACAGCCCCAGAGTGTTCAGCTAAGCAATCTCACAACTTCAGTTTCCTTGACCTTAAAGTAGAACCAGCCGTCTCTGCTTTGCCTTCCTCTCTCTTGACAGTTACCCCTACACATAAACTCCCCTTGTAGGAATATATAAGGGTGTTCTCAAAGCCGCGGCAGGGTGTAATAGGGAGGGCCTCCCACATCGTCTGCGTACTTGCCACCCCCACATCTGATAGTATACCTATGTAAAAATAAGAATTGGATGACAAAATGTGTATTGTTCAGCGTTCATTCCCAAGTGTAACCTCATTAAGTTTCGGCTAATTTTGTCTCGCTAAAAATCAAGTTAAAAGAATCTTCTCAAAGATTGCGAATTTGAATAGGATAGGAAGCAACTGTAAGGTCCAGCTCTGAGGAGATGTTCAGTCTGTGAAGTGTTTGTTTCCTCTTTAGACATGGCCTGAGTGCCAGTCCAAGGATCCAAATAAATTTGGGCATAATGGTACATGCTGTAAACCTGGCACTGGAAAGCAGAGGCAGGAGGATTCCTGGGGTCACTGGAGAGGCTTTGTTTCAAAAGCCAAGGTGGCTAGCTCCTGTGGAAAGACAACAGAGGTTGACCTGCTGCCTTCATGCATAGCCACAACTGTGCATGTGCACACACATGGTCACACACCAAACCTCTTCCCCAAAATTCCAAGTTCAGAAAGCCTGGCATATCAACTCGTCATCCACATGCTGCTCTAACCAGCTTCTCCCTGTGAAGGGACTGGTTGTTGTGATAGTTCAAGGAAGCATAGGAAGAAAAGGAAAAGCATACAATGGGAGAAGCTTAGGGAAATAACTAGGTCCCGAACTGGCAGCCATTTTTTAAGCTGATAATTGTTTTAGCATCTGAGAAACTAATCCAGGTAGGAGACAATCTTCTCCATAAGAACAACTACCAGAGGAGAGATGTTTTAACTTTGCCCCTTAATGAATATGCTATTTGAAAATACTTAACTGAAAAAAAAATTATGCAGGACTCTCTCTCTCTCTCTCTCTCTCTTTCTCTCTCTCTCTCCCAGTTATCTTCATGAAAAGAGATAATCTTATGGATTCTTTAGGATACTTCTTATTCTTAGATAATTCTCTTCTTCTGTCCCTACCCATTCTTTCTTACATCTTCTGTCTCCTCTTTTGTTGTATGTATATGTGTACACAAAGGAGTATGTACATCTATGTGAGTGAGCATGGTTGTGCATGGTTTTTTTTTTTTTTTTTTTTTTTTGGTTTTTGTTTGTTTGTTTACTGCAATCCCATTTGCCAATCACTGTACAATTTGTTTGCTGTTTGGTGCTGTTCCAGCTCTTACTAGATACTACTACTACTAGATACTGATAGTAAAATAACATCTCTTGATAGATATTGACATTTAGTGCTAAAAAACAGACAGCCTCCTGGGTCAGGAGAGTTTGGACCATCTTATAATCAGTTAAATAACACAGTGGTGGAAACAGGTTTGGAAAACATGCCTCAGTCTAAATGCATCAGGGATATCATTGAACTCAGTAGTCAATGTTTGCTCAAAAATTGACAAGGAAAACCTCAAGATCAGGCAGACTGAACCATGGCTCTCAGACTCTTGTGTTTGACACCGAGTCAGCTCCATGTCCAAGTGCCCTAGGGGTGTTACAGATGCTGCACTTAGCCAAGCCAGTGAGTGGCCTCTTGTTGTGTCTTATAGCCATCCACTGAATGGAAGACACACAGTAGTCCTTGCACACTAATTGTTGTCCTATCTTGTTATCATGAACATTCTCTACAGTCCATCCTATCTAAAGTTCTCTGACACTGTAGCCTTTGAAGTGTGTGCTCTTAGTTTATAATAAACCTGCAAAATGATTAGCATCAGCTAGTGTAAATAAATTTATAAGTAAGTAATAAGATTGTATAAAAATAGCTTATAACTAATCCATTAGGTAAAGAAAGTAACCTGAAATATATACATATACATATACATATACATATACATATACATATACATATATATATATATGTTGTTATCAAAAATTGATAAGGGGATACTTGGAAGAATGAGCTCTTGTCATTAATAAAATAATTTACAAAAGTCAAGACTGGTAAGAAAGCATTTAGAATTTTTTTTTTACTTGTGACTAATTACTGGAAACTGGAGTGATTTGAGGTAATTTTACTGATTAACTTTGTACTGTTGTGAAGGTTTGCATACACACACACACACACACACACATACATGTCAAGACCTTCTGATTTACATTAATTTCTTATTCATTTTCAATTTTGGGGGAGTTTATCTTTCTTAAATGTGTTGTCCTTAAACATTCTTCCTCTTTCCAAACTCTCTACCATGGCTGCTTCTTTGACCTTGTTTGCATTTGGCTTTTAAACTGATGACTTTCTTGGGGGGCTGGGGTGAGGCTCAGCATCCAGGACATTCCCAGGAGCACTTGGATGCATGCCTGCAGTGTCAGCTTATGGCATTTAACCCTGCAGCATCAGCTTGCATCATCATTTAACCCTGCAGTACTAGCTTGTATCATTTCACCCTGCAGCATCAGCTTGATCATTTAACCCCACAGTACCAGCTTGTATCATTTAGCCTATACTCCTTCCCTGTTAAGTAAGGTGTGTGTTTTTCTCATGCTGGTCATCTGAATTTGGAATTAACGTCTCTAGAATTGTCTAGCACATGCACACTTGGTCTTGGAAGGGACACAGACAGAGGCATTTTGACTTTTAATGTGCCATGTGGTGAAGGACCTGGTGTATTCAGTTGAACCAGAAGATTCAGTGTTGCCCAAGTGGAAAACACCTAGTGCTTGATCCCTGAGTGTTGTGCAGAGACTCTCAAAGGATCCCCATTTCACAACCAGGAGAGGGACCAATGTGCGCTATCTGTCTCTAACTTGTGCTAAGCTGTAGTGGCACAGCTCCAAGTTGCAAAGAAGTACCCAAAGCCTGCAGTTCTTTTTTGGCATGTAGTTGTCTGTGGCTTCTGTGGTGCTGAGATTGCCTGAGCTTATGATACTCTGGAGTGTAACATGCATGCTGTGGCTAGCGCTGTTTGCTCAAAGCCATCTTGGAAGTTAGTTGAAGCGGGGCCTATCTTCTATCCAGGGTGCCTTGTGGTGGGGGCAGGGGTTTTTCTCCCAAACACTAATTGGAGTAAGGACTGCATTGAGACGGTAGATACAGACATAGTTGCATCCAGATTTAGAGCAAAATGCTGCATCATGCTCAGGATGAAGTTACTGCACGAGGCTCCATTTACTTCTTCTAATGAAGAACAATAGCTGCTTTTTCTGCCTCCTTGTTCCCAGTGAACAGTCCATGTATAGAGTTTCCCTTTTCAACAGCAGTTGTGTCTACAAATGCTATTCTCAAAACGACAGCTATTCTCAAAGCCACCAGGCGTGCTATTGCCCGAACAAAGAGGTGCATTAAAAGAGTCTTGACAATTTCAGCTCCTAGAAACACAGGGGTCACAAATCTGCCAAGTTGAAAGAAAACAAATCACTAGGGCAAGACATTTTATTTAGTTCTAAACAGCGTCTAGCACATGGATAGCATTCAAAAGCATTAATGCAGCCATAATGCAAATCAACGTGGGCCTGCCGACCAGGAGCTGAAAGAAGTTAGGCTAAACCCTAAAGAAATCAGACCATGGGTAAAGAGGAATAAAATGATCAAGCATTATTCACTAATGTGGCAGCCAGTCAAGCATGTATGGCTTGTATACTGGGGTGAGTTACAAAGGAAGTCCATGCTTATGGCTAGAGACTTAGACTCTAATGAACAAAGGACAAACAAATAAATATAAACAAAAGGGGGTGGAAACCACCACACCATGAATAATTTCAGCCATATAGAGCAAGAGAGAATTCTATTTATGGAAGTAGGAAGGTTGCTGTTGGGTCAAATGAGAGACTTCTGCACTGAGGGTGGTGAGGTGTACTTCTGTCATTAAAGCAACACACGCACACACACACACACACACACACACACACACACACCACCACCACCACCACCACCACCACCACCACCAGATTTCAGACAAAGCTTCAAGTACACAGAAAGCACCCGTAGATTCTAAACTGACTCAGGGATTCAGCTATGCTCACAGGACTCAGATTCTTCTTATTCTGATTCCTTATTTCAATTTATTATTTTTAAAATATTAAAGGCTCATCTACCAGAAATGATGCTAAATACTGGGAAGGCATGGATAAAGGATCCATGATCAACGTTTCTAGGAAAAATGATTCAGTTGAAGAGGCTTACAAGGAAAATAACTCCAGTGCTAAGCATTCCACACTAGGGGGAGAGGGGGATGTCAGGACTGGAAGGAGGTACCCATGGTTGTCCAGAGCTTCAGTTCAGAGAAAAAACAAGACAGGTAGGGCAGCAACAAACTGTGGAGGACTCTAAAAGCTTAGCTAACTGACCCAGAAAACTTTCTGCTAGGTATCCATCCACCCAAAGGAAGTAAGTTCAGCCATTCCTAGAGATATCTGGGCTCCCAAGATTTCCACAGCATCCCTCACAATGACCACGGTATGCATTGACTGACGGCGTCTATCAGTGTGAATGGATAAAGAAATTATTTACAGGGCTGAGGGTTCCTCGGTGACAAAGCCTATGATCAGTATGCAGAAGGCCTTGGGCACAATTCCTAGTTCCAAACAAAACAAAGAGGAATCGCCACAGCAAGTAGGAGCATTACACTCAGTGAAATATTTATGATCCAGAAAGATGATGTTATTTGTAACAATGGGGTTGAACCTGAGAAATCCTGTACGGCTTTATTTTTATACATAATATAAGAGGAGTAGAAGAATGGAGGCAGAGAGTAGAGAAGTGCTTCCTAGAGGTGGGGGTGGGGAGACAAGGGAAGAAGTGGGTCAAAGGGTACCAGTTTTCAATAGGCATGAGGGGTAAGGTCGGTGGTCTGATCTTCAGCTTGCCTGTGGTCAGAGTCAAGCTGCATGTGAAGATATGTTGAGAGGGTAGATCTACATGCTTTGACCAAGGTACCTGTTAACTTGACCGCAGTGATCACTCACTGCGGGGATGTATACTCAAAGCCATGTTACACACTTTGAATATTTACGATAAAAAGTTAGCAAGCAATGTTTGGCTGGAATATTTGGTCTTGGGCAGTTAGTGGATCTAGGAGAACATAGAGAAGCCCAAGAGCAGATCTGTGCAATCGGGAAAAGTCAGAACACAGGGACAGAGCACCAGATTCCAGACAAAGTTTCAAGTACACAGAAAGCACCATAGCTTCTAAAACTGACTCAGGGACTCAGCTAGGTGACAGGACCCAGAGTCTGCTTCTTCGATTCCTTATTGCCGTTATTATTTTTAAAAAATATTGACCCCATCTGATGAGTTACACCTGAATAGCACACCTGTGTTTTCATCTTTGTGAATAATAATTAGAAGTCAATTGGATTTCCTTCGAGTGCTTGGTCTGGAGTCTTTGCAGTTCGGTATTATTTCTTGCTGCTCATGGACAGTCCATGCTTGTCTGGGGTATGGGTCTGCTGGTGTCCTGAGTGCTGTTCTGTGCTAGCTGCTTTGCTGAGTCTATGCTAGTGCCTTCTACTTGGTTTTATTTCCTTCTATTTGGCTGATAATGTGACTACTCTGTTTTAGAAGGAGCTGTTTCCATGTGACATCTGTGATGACTAGAATTCTGGGAAGAAAGGAGCCAGGAGTTCGGCCTTCTTCCTCTTTGGATTTCCTGGAGCCATTCCTACTCAAGGTGTATTCTGTCTCTGGCATCCCGATTTTGTGCTTAGTTTAATAGAAGGAGATATGGGAAGTCAACTGCCCATCACTATTCTATATTCTGTCCAGCAGGAACTTTGGTTCATATAAAGAACACATGACTAAAGACACATGGTAAAGAACATGTCGTTAAGCACATATGGTAAAAGACACACAATAAAGGACACATGGTAAAGGACACGTGGTAAAGGACACACACTGGTTGCTCCCCTAGCCATGATCCTGATGCACGTAAACTTCTAAGTTCTGTTCTGCCATCACTTAGCCACCAACCTTTCTCTGTGGGGTGACAGATGGTGCTCTCCTCATAAGGGAATAGAGGTATAGAGAGACTTAGACTGTCAGTCACCGCAGTGGACTGTCTCATTGTTGTGAGCAAGTCCCTGACAAGGAGAAGTCTAAGGGGGCATTTACTTGCATTATCGTTGGAAGAAATACAGTCCAACACAATGGGAAAGGCAGGGCAGGGCTCGCTCCATGTGTGGAGGGAGGGAGCATGTTGTAGCTAGCTCACATTCCAGTGGACGAGGAAGCAGAGAACTGCATATAAGTGGAAGCGGTCTATAATCTCCAAGCTCTGCCCATTGGTAGCCCACTTCTAGGTAGGCCTCTTGCCCATTAGTTTTCACAACCTTCCAGGGGAGCACCATGAACAGGGGACTAAGTGCTAGCATGCTTGAGCCTATGAGGGACACTCTCATTCAATCCACAGCAGTGTATGTGGAGACAAAGCAGAATCCAGGCTCAGAGAGAAGATCTGAATCAGAAAGCTGGGCTCTGGACTGGGATATCCCATTTCAACTTGTCATGACTTACATTGGCACTTTAAAATATCTTAGACTGATAGGATCTTACCCACCTCATACACCTTCCAATGTTATATTCCAGATTTGGGCAGCATCAACAAAGGTGAGGGTTTTTTGTTTTTGTTTTTGTTTTTTTTACTTGCACAAAACAATGATACACTTCTCTGAAATATCAGTCCATTACATTGACTTCAAGTCTTGCGGCTCTCAGAGTTAGTCTAACTCTTCTAGTACGGCAGGCCTTATGTACGTGAATGATGTTATCACATTGCTAGCTCAAACAGCTCTCTCTTCTTCCAAATTATGACCTCTCCTCTGAGTGACCACCTGTTTCCTCCAAACCCCTCTTAGAATGTCCTTCCTGGAACGGGATGTGACTTCTTAAGTGTGGTCTGGCCATGGTAAAGGCCATCATTCCTGTTGGCCAGGGCATTTTCCATCTCATAATGGACATTAAGATCGAGTAAGAATGCTTGGGCTTTGTGGAGTTCAGTGCCAAGAGGTTTTGTTGGCTAAGGTAGATACCACAAGGTGGGATGGAAATGAATCAAGTGAGGGTTGTGAGATGGAAGAGGGTGGTGGGAGAAAAGTTCCTACTGGCAGACCGAGAAGAAGCTGAAGTGTTCTGAGAAAGGGAGTGACCCAAATAGAGCTGCTCTGGGGTTCTTTAGGCAGGTGGTGTGGCTTCCTTCACCCCATCAGCATTCAGGCTGGGAAAGGTAGGGAAGGCCCAGGAGTCTTTTGTGGGCCTGTAAAAGGTTTTGGCTGATAGGTCCACTGCATCCTATCTGTGAGAGGATCATAAATAAGAGATGGAGAGACAGATTTGGAAAGGTGTGCTGGAGCTTGAGCCCAGGTATTTGGCTGGGAGTCAGCCATTGTGCATTCTGCTCTTGCACACGCTATGCAGTGTGGTTAGAGGTATGTCCACTTACCTTCCCCATCTCCTCCAGAAGACTCAATCCTTTGTACAGCACTTTGTGCTCCTTAAATAAAAGATGTGATCATTTAAAGTCTTGTTTACTGAAGATTTTTAGACTAAAAAGAATAAAGATATAGGATTTGGGAAGTAAAGGTAAGCTGGTTCATCATGTCCAAGTCCAACACACCAAAACTTTGTAAAAGATGAGTGATGAGGGATGTGCAGTTAAACGAGGAAGAGGAAGAGACTGGAGCATGATAATGGTGATGGTGGTGACAAAGCCCTGGTTGAACCTTATGCCTTGTGGGGAATATTTGTTGACTAATCTCCTCATTTAATCCCCACAACAGCTCCCTGTGGAGACTCATCTGCTTCCCTTGCTCTGTAAGAAGAAACTTGACACCCAGAAAGGTGCTTAGAGTCAGGGAATTAGAGACCAGTGTTTTGAGATAGAAATCCAAAGCTGAGAGGCCATAGAAGTGAAGTTTGAAAGTCAACAGTTTCTCAAATTTGCTTACCCCCAAGGGCTGACTATAGTGGCTATTAAAACCCTATGTCCCAAGCTCATTCTCTGGAAATTCTCCTTCTTGTGGTGGGGGCGTTTTAAAAAACACTCCTCATTGTGTTTATAATAAGGCAACTCGGAGTCTGGATAAGGGACAGAAAATGTAGGCAAAGATTTTTCTTAAAGGAGAAGATGGCAAATGAAGCCATGTAGTCCTGGGCATAGCCATTCTGCAGAAAAAAAGAAAGAAAGAAAGAAAGAAAGAAAGGAAGGAAGGAAGGAAGGAAAAAAAAGCAACCTTGGATAGCACAGAAGTGAATGAACACTATTGTATTGTAGATGAAGACAGCAACAGGAACTGGTGATCATTGGTTGTTAATACTCATTAATATCAATGGATCAAGTTCTCCTATAAAAAGACACAGGAAACAGATTGAATATGAAAACAGAACCCATCCTTTTGTTGCACACAAGAAACACATCTCAACCTTAAAGACAGATGTTAACCTCAGAGTTAAGGGTTTGAAAATGATTTCCCAATCAGATGGACCTAAGAAACAAGCTGGTGTAGCTATATTAATATTTAACTAAATATCTATAATTAGTTAAAAGACATGAAGAAGGTCATTTTATAATCATCACAGGAAAAATCTGTCAAGATACAGTCTCAATTCTGAAAATCTATGCCTCAAATACAAGGGAATATTACTAAAAGAATATTACTAAAGCTTAAATCACACATCTAGTCCAATACACTGTCTGCCAGACAAAAACTGAATGCCTACATACAGAGTCCCACACTAATGAAAGCCTGAAAGCTCTAGAGCAAAAAAAGAATCAAACTCACCCAAGAGGAAGAGAGGAGAGGAAATAATCAAATTGAGAGCTGAAATCAACAAAATAGAAACAAAGAAAACAATACAAAGAATCAATGGCTTGGTTCTTTCAGAAAATCAACAAAATAGACAATTCTTTATCCAAACTAACCAAAAGGTAGAGAGAGAGAATATCCAAATCAACAAAATCAGAAATGAAAAAGGGACATAACAACAGACACTGAGGAAATTCAGAGAATCATCAGGTCATACTTCAAAAACCTATACTCCACAAAATTGGAAAAATTAAAGGAAGTCAACAAATTTTTTTTGGATAAGTACTACATACCAAAATTAAGTCAGGACCATATGAACAAATTAAATAGATCTATAACTGCTAAGGAAATAGAAGCAGTCATTGAAAGTCTCCCAACCAAAAACAGCCCAGGGCCAGATGGTTTCAGCCCAGAATTCTACCATATTTAAAACAAACAAACAAACAAACAAAAAACTAATACCAATACTCCTCAAATTGTTTCACAGAATAGAAATGGAAGGAACATTGACTAACTCTTTTTACGAGGCTAAAATTATCCTGATATGCAAACCACGCAAAGACGCAACTAAGAAAAAGAATTACAGACCAATCTTCCTCATGAACACGGTTGTAAAAATACTCAATAAAATATTGACAAACTGAATCTAAGAACACATCAGAAAAATCATCCACCATTATCAAGTAGGCTTCATTGTAGAGATTCAGGGATGGTTCAACATACAAAAATCAGTCAGTGTAATCCACCATATAAAAATACTGAAAGAAAAAAACTACATGATCATATCATTCAATGCTGAGAAAACCTTTGACAAAATTCAACACCCCTTCATGATAAAGGTCTTGGAGAGAGCAGGGATAGAAGGAAAATACCTAAATATAATAACTCAAGATACAGCAAGCCGACAGTCAACATCAAACTGTTGGAGTATGGAGAGATACTCATAGCAATCCCACTGAAATCAGGAAAAAGACAAGGCTGTCCACTCTCTACATATCTATTCAATACAGTACTTGAAGTTCTAGCTAGAGCAATAAAACAACAAAAGGAGATTAAGGGGATACAAATAAGAAAAGAAGTAAAACTTTTGCTATTTGCTGATGGTATGGTGGTACACATAAGTGACCCCCAAATTTCTACCAAGGAATCCCTACAACTGCTAAATACCTTCAGCAATGTGGCAGGATACAAGATTAACTGAAAAAAATCAGTAACCCACCTATATACAGATGATAAACGGGCTGAGAAAGAAATCAGAGAAACATCACCCTTTACAATAGCCACAAATAGTATAAAATATCTTTGAGTAACTCTAACTAAACAAATGAAAGACCTGTATGATAAGAACTTTAAGTCTCTATAGAATGAAGTTGAAGAAGATATCAGAAAATGGAAAGATTTCTCATGTTCTTGGATAGGTAGGATTAACATAGTAAAAATGTCAATCTTACCAAAAGCAATCTACAGATTCAGTGCAATACCCTTTAAAATCCCAACAATGTTTTTCACTTACTGCAAAAAATAATACCTTCATATGGAAACAAACAAACAAACAAACAAAACACAGGATAGCCAAAAAAAAAAAAAAAAAAAAAAATCCTGTACAACTTCTGGAGGCATTATTATCCCTAACTTCACACTCTACTATAGAGCTACAGTAATGAAAGAAGCTTGGTATTGGCATAAAAAATAGATATGTAGACCAAGTGAATTGAATCAAGACCCAGATATCAATCCACACACCTATGAACATCTGATTTTTGACAAAGAATTTAAAAATTATGCAATGGAAAAAAGAAAGCATCTTCAACAATTGGTGCTGGCATAACTGGATGTTGACATATAGAAGAATGCTAATAGACCCATAGCTATCCCCATGCACAAAACTCAAGTGCAAATAGATCAAAGACCTTACCATAAATCCAACTACACTGAACCTCAGAAGAGAAAGTGGGAAATAGCCTTCAACGTATTGGTACAGGAGATCATTCCTAAATATAACTCCAGTAGCACAGAAACTGAGAGCAACAATGGAAAATGGAAGCCCCTGAAACTGAGAGACTTCTGTAAAGCAAAGGACATTGTCAACAAGACAAAATGGCAGCCTACAGAATGGGAAAAGGTCTTCACCAACCCCACATTGGTTGTGTTGAGAGAATTGATCTCTAAAATATACAAAGAACTCAAGAAACTAGACATCAAAAGACCAGACAATCAAAAAAATGTGGTACAGATCTAAACAGAGAACTCTCAACAGAGGCATCTCAATGGCTGAAAAACACTTAAGGAAATGCTCAATATTCTTAGTCATCAGAGAAATGCAAATCAAAAAAACTCTGAGATACCATCTTACTCCTGGCAGAGTGGCCAAGATAAAAACACTGATGACAGCTTATGCTGGAGAGGATGTGGAGTGAGGGGAACACTCCTCCATTGCTGATGGGAGTACAAACTTGTACTTCTGCTTTGTGAATCAGTTTGGAGGTTTCTCAGAAAGCTGGGACTCAATCTACCTTGAGATCCAACAATACCACTTTTGAGCATATACCCAAAGGATTCATACACACACCACAAGGACACCTGCTCAACTATGTTCACAGAAGCATTATTTTTAATAGCCATAATCTGGAATCAACCTAGATGCCTTTCAGCCAAAGAAGGGATGAGGAAAATGTGGTACATTTACACAATGGAGTACAACTCAATGGTTAAAAATAATAACATCTTGAAATCTGCAGGCAAATGGATGGAACTAGAAAAAAAAAAAAAAGATACCGAGTGAGGTAACCCAGACCCAGAAAGGCAAATGCAATGTGCACTCACTTGTAAGTGAATATTAGACATGAAGCAAATGATAACCAGGCCACAACCCCAAAGAACCTAAGTAACTAAGAGACATGCATGGATCTGCCTAGGAAGGGAGAAAAGACAAGATTTGAGTACATTGGGAGTATGGGAAGTGAAGGGGGTTGGTGGAAAGGGATAAGTGAGGAGGGAAGGGGTTGGGGGAAATGTATACCTCAATAAAAAAGAAACCAACACAACACAACACACACACACACACACACACCAAAAATAGCCTCCTGAAATGAACTATTTGTTCTTTGAATAAAGATCTTAGTATTTGAAGACATTAACGAAGTGAAGATACCAGCATGAGACGCCATGTATAGACCAGCATCAGGCCAAGTGCCTTGCTCAGCAAGATTAAGAATGAGGGTGGGGACCAAGGGATTAAACAACTGGAATGAGTCAGAAGAAACACGCAGAATGCTAAATTTTAACAACTGCTAGAGATAGACCTACAGAGAAACTATATTTAGATGAAGTTATGTATGAATCTATATTTATATGTTATGTATGTATTTTTAATCTATCTTATCATTTAACATCTGTATCTATCACCTACTATCTATTGTCTATCACTTATTTTCTATCATCCACGTATCTAAAATTCAATCAATCAGTCACATATGACTTACATACCTATTATCATTCTACCTGCTACTTAGGTATTGACAGGGATGGTATCTGGTCACTGGTCTGAGAGAGCAGCCAGGGGGTGGTGAAGATGGATGGATTAACCAGAATAGAGGCACACGAGTAGAGAGCCAAAGAAAAGGCTGGAGAATCTGGTCCCCTCACAGCCTGGTAGGTATGTGGGTGGGTCCTGTGAATGCTGTGTTTCTGAAAAGAACTTTCCCCAAGCTGGCCCAGTTTCAAGCAGTCGTGGTAATGAAGTGATCTGGGAGGCACCGGTATTGATAAAGCACACCAAAATTTTCTTCACTATCTTTAATATTCTCAATCATTTTGTTCCTTACAAGCCAGTTGTTTTTTTCCCCCATCTCCAGTGTAACCTTTCCTCATACTCTAAAATTTGCATGGCGAGAAGATGAAGAATCCATATTGTGAGTACAGATGGTGCTCCCTTAGGACCTGAGGCCTTTGTCTTGGCTTCTGAGTTCTCTCAGGGTGAGTGATGTAAGTCCGTCTTTCATACAGGGTGTTTTGGAGGCAAAGAACTCGTCTGAACAGCTCCATGACTGGCATTGCTTAGCTCCCAAGAGTTATAGGGTCCACTGGTGGCCAATTGTACTTTCTTTTCCTGGTGTTACAGGACACTGAAAAGAAAGACTATATGTTTTTCCCTCGAATGACTCACAGGTTCATCCTATTTGTTTAAGCAAAGGAGGAGAGGTCCACACCGAGGGCTGATGGAGACTGTGCACATGCCACAAGGTGCACGCCGAGAGCTTGATGTACATGCACATTCCACACAAAGCCTAAACTTCAGCCAACTCTGTCTCAACAGTGGGAACCTCTAAGTTGTTATTATCAGTCCTACAATTTCAGAAGGATTGCTTATTGCTTTAGCTGTTTGATTCCCATTGACTTCTAGATATTGCACATTCACATAATGGAAGTAGTTTAGTTTGTCCACATGAATAAAACACCAATCAGGTGTATGTATAAGTACCATTTAGGAAAAAAAAACCAGACAAGGTAAAGCCTACTTATATTTAAAAACAGGGACACAAAGGGGCCAATTTTCTGGTTAACAAAAGGTTCTCACCTGAGTAATGTCTCAAATCATCCCCCTGTATCCAACTCAAGTGGGGACATTGTCTCCCACAAGCCCAAGGAAAAGCATAGTTACCCACTAGGAAAGTGTGATGCCCTAGACAGTATTTTTGTTACAAAGAGGTTTTCATGTTTTTGCTTTTAAAAATTGATTTTAAAGAAGGGCGTGGCCGCAGGAACCTCTGGACTACCTCTTTAAATCCCTGAGCAGGAGCTAAAGCTGGCAGCCCCATTCCTAACAACTTGTGCTGAAATGAATGTGGTTCAAGCAGGGGCCAGGGCTGCCGGCGGTCCAAAGACAAATCATTGGTTTTAAGAAAAGTCCCTGCCTTGAATAATGTACGCTTGGATTTGGATTTCCACTTAGCCCAATGAGCAAACAAAACAAAGAGCTGTTGGAGAGGTGGAGTTTGGGGCTGCCAATATGCCCCATGTCGCAGAAGGTGCCAGTGTCCACGGCTCTAGAGCATGTACCATGGAAGAGTAGGCGGAACAGTGACTAGTAGGTGACAGTGACTAGCGCACAGGCATGGTGACACATGCTCTGGCTTTGGAAGAGCCAGCAGACTCAATGTGCTTCGTTGGCTCATGTACTAGACACGGTTCATGCGCTCGGACACTGAGCAGGTCATCCATGTGTATACAGCACAACTTCTGCCCTCAGGAGCTTAGTTTCTGTCTACAGGGCCAATGAGATGGCTCAGCAGGCAAATGCACTTCCTGTCAAGCTTGACAACCTGATTCTAATCCTCCCAGACTCACCTAATAGAAGGAGAAGCCCAACTCTTACAAGTTGTCTTCTGAGCTCCACCCTTGTGCTAAAGTTTGCTCGCGCGTGTGTGTGTGCGCACACACACACACATACACAAGGGGGAGTAGAGAGAGAGAGAGAGAGAGAGAGAGAAGGAGAGAGAGAAGGAGAGAGAGGGAGAGTAAATAAATGAAAATGTTTTTTAAATTTTAGAAAAACAAGGTTTAAATACACGAGAAACAACATAAAGTTAGAACTCAATTTTTAAGAGATTTGCTTTGTCTTATTATCAGTGCTTTCCCTGTGTACATACCTGTTCACCACGTGTGTGAAGTACCCATGGAGACAAGGAGGTTTAGGTTCTTCTGGAACTGGAGTTACAGTTGATAGCTGTCCGATGGGTCTGGGAACTGAATCTGGTTCTTCTGCAAAGACAAGTACTCTTAGCCCCTCCTGCTCCAAATTACAAATTCTTAATCCTGACTGTGTTAGATTCCCTGGTATGTTTAATAATGGATACATACACATATTTACATCACATACACACCCCAGCTAGAGCAGAACCAGGAACGACCTCAAAGCAGCCTTCTGGTTCCGCCTCATATTTCCTTTTGAGACAGTGTCTGGAGATGAAATCTCAACGCTGTCAGAGTTAAACAGTTCTGTGTGTTTGAAATTCATAACCACATTTGGGGGGACAGGACCGCTTATCTAGGTGGCTGATTGCTTCAGGTAAGATATATGGGTAGTCAGTAATGCCTGTGGAGAGACCCTCCCACTGGTGACAGAGAAGACTTTACAGAGGCGATGGGAGAAGGGTCACAGGACTCCCTCTCAGCCAATCAACTGGAGGTCACTGACAAGTTATGGACCTGGCCCAGACAGAGCTGCTTAAACTATGGAGAATTCGAGCCCTCAGCTCCTCACACCCTGACCCCATCCTGATATGTTAGACTCAAGTGACAGGAAGGCATTCAATACATTTATCTTCTCATCACTGTGACTAGACACGTGGCAGAGGCAGCCTGAAGGGCAATGATGGCTTTCAGTCCATTCATGCAGGGGATGGAATCTCCCCTTCCTTCTCAGGGTGGCAGCTGAGAGCTGGTCTGGAGCTTGGAATATGTGTGACCTTATAAGATCTATTGGTTCCCAGAAAATCACCAATGGGTTCTTTATGGTTCATTCTGATTTGAGTCATAACAGGCAGTCTGATTGGATTGAGTGAACAGAGCTTTGAAGATGGTCAGAATTTTATCGGGATGAAGGCAGCTGATGTCTTCTTCACTGCCTACTCAAACCAGTCAAGAGTAAGGCATATCCTAGGACAGACCACTTGGCTCTTTGCAAGGGAAACCATACTTCTCCCAAAGCTTGCCCGAGGACTTGTAAGGCCGAGTAAGAAAACAAATGGAGACCCACAGGACATAGTGTAAATATTGAATGCACCGCTAAATAAAATATGCTCTAGCCACTTACCTCACAAGTATTATTTCTAATGACTTTGTAGATGAGGTTCAAGTGTAGAGTGTTTGGATTTCAGGAAGTTCTATGCTGGAATGAAGTGAAGTATAAAGATTTCCAACAGCTTGAGGTGCCACCAGCCACTTCTTTTTCTCCCTCTGCTTTGTCCTGTACCACCAGGGTCATGTGAGGACACCCCAGATCACATATCTATTCCTAACTCAGGCAAACGGTCTCTCCTTGGCTCTCCTAGAGGCTGGGGGGACCTGTACTCAGAGGACAAAACTGCTATCCTTCAGAATTTTGCAAAAGACTTCAGTGTCTGTGAACTCACTGGGTCATCATTATTGGAATTTGCCTTCTTCAAAAAGAGAATGCCTTGCGAGACCTCTCTATGCACCAGCAGAGGCACAAACTGACTCATCATGGCATGATCACTTCTGCTCGGCTCTGATCAGCACAGCTTACAATTTATCTTCGCACAAATGAAGACACTGAAACCCAGATTACAGTGCTTGCACAAAGCACGGTGTGGTCTCAGGAGGCACATAGGTACTGGGTGCCTGCATTGGCTTGCTGTGTACTCAGTACAAGGCGGCCTGAAGCCCAGGGCATTGTTAGCACTCTATACTCACTCTTAGCTAAGAAATGCCTCCCGTAGTCTGTATGACGTGAGAGGTTTAACTTCCACTGAAGAGAAGATTACATTTTCCTAAAACTTTGTGAAGCTTTTTGTTTTTTCTGCACTCTTCTCTTGGTTATTTTCTTCTGAAGAGAAACACTCTTTGAGAAATAAATCTAAGGTAAATCATTCAAGGCCACTGTGCTGTTTTACGTCAACTGGACACAAGCTAGGGTCATCCAGGAAAAGGGGACTTCGATTGAGAAAATGCCTTCACCGGCTTGGCCTCTAGGCAAACCTTTGAAGCATCATTATCTTGATTAGTGATTGATGTAGGAGGACCCAGGCAAATGTGGACATGGCACTTCTGGGTTATATAAAAAAGCAGGCTGAGCAACCCATAAAAGCAGGCCAGTATGCACCAATCCTCTACAGCCTTTGTTTGCTTGCTGCCTCCAGGTTTGTCTGGAGTTCATGCCCTGACTTCCCCTCATGATAGACTGTAAGCTGGAAGGTGAAATAAACCCATCCCTGCTTTCCTCCTCTAGTTACCTTTTGGTGGTGATGTTCAATGCAGCTAAAGAAAGCAAACTACGGCCGTTACTCACAGGAGTGTACTTTTTATATTTGCATGGCGTGCAGACCAGATGGTGTAAAGGTCCTATGGGAGCAACTCAGCCCAATGGGACCCAATTACAGATAAATGGTTTTGTCACAAGATTACAAAATGGCCCAAGAAGCTACTGTCTTCTCTGATGTACTTTATGTGGCCGCAGGAAGGACTTGGGTTAATAAATGGTGAGCCTGTTTGGGTTGAATCTGTGAATTTTAGCTGACATTTTGAGAATGGACAAGGTAGTCTCTCCCCCCCACTGGTGTCCTTTAGAGCAAAAAAAAAATCCTTTTTGGGAAATTGTCTCTAAGTTAGGCTCATAGGATTGGTATACATTGAAACCAAGCATTGAGTTCACAAGGAATTTCATGTTTATCATGGGCGAGTATAATCACACACGCAAATTAGACTCGAGCACAGTAAATGTTAAGTGCTTTTAGTTAAAGGCCACAGAATAATGAAATACCCAATAGGTGTAAACGGCAGATTAGGACAAGCGAGATACTGTGATTAAAACCACTGTCCGAGTCAGGGAGTCCCCTAATACTTTCTGAAGGACAAGAAGACAGTTTCAATTGCTTCTATGGGAAGCGTAGGCCAGTGCTGTGTAAGATGCGAAACTATAGAATATCTGTCATGTACCAGCTGAGATAGAGGACCTTATTTTCAGCTTGTTTAACTAATTATATATGTTAATATCTGTTGTATAGTAAGCAGTACAGACAAGGGCATACAGCAGATAATAATACATTTTAGAGTCAGCTCCATATAGTTCATATGGTTTGCCTAAAATTTCATTACAGTTTGACTGAAAATGACACAAGGGCTCTTTACTAAAGTGACAGGAATGTCCTAAAAATAGACTGTAGTACTGGCTGATAATTCTATATAAATTTACTAAAAAATAATTGAATTCTACACTTAACAGGGGTGAATTTAATAGTACTCAAATTACTCCTGATAATATTGTTAAAATGCAATTACATTAAAAGTTAACATCAACAGTCAAAAACTATTTAACTTTGCAAATTAAAAAGTCACTCTACTACGTAATTCATAGGTTCCAAATAAATGATGATAAAATTAAAAGAAATATTTAAAGGTTGCACAATAATGCAAGCATGCTGTGTGGCATCTGTGGGATTTTGGTGAATATCTGACTCTCAAAACTAGCAGAAAGCCAGAGAAGGAGCAGGATTCTGAGAAGGGAATCAGAAAAAGGCAAGACAAAGAAAAGAGGGAGCCAGGAAAACCAAGGTATGATGCTTAACATGATGATCAACATGGCAGTTCTCAAAAGCATAGGGAAGCTGAAAGTCACTGGCAAAAGAAGGAAAGTCCCAGAGAATAGCAGCAATAGAAGTCTTCATTTCAGCAAAGACATCTAGCTGTACCAATCCCATTGGCTCAGGTTATGATTAGAAATTGTGCTAGCAGTAATCATGACAATAAAGAGTTAAAAAATAGACAAAAGTCAGCACATTCTGGAAAAAAAATTAAGTCAAATGGAAAGCCAGGGTAGTTGTATAATTATTAAGCAGATGAACCTACTAAATAGCCTCTTTACTGTCAAGTAGTGATTCTAGATGAGCCATGGATGAGAGTCAATCATGATGTCAATGGGAAAAGTAGTCCATTCATTTCTTTATGTAGAAAGAGTCTCACTGCCATACTGTCTTGCCTAGAATTCTCTATGTAGAGCTTAAACACACAAGGATTTGCCTTTGAGTGCTGGGTTTACAGGCCTGCATTACCACACCCTGGAACATTTCAACCTTACATAAAACTTTGCACAACACAAAATCTGTAGACAGAAAATGTCTGACCCCGTGTGTGAGGTGTTCACCATGAGAACAAAACACTTTGGGAATGGCCCAAGAGGGGAGTGTTATAGGAATGACCTGTCTAACAAACACAGATGTGAAGGTCTAATGGTTAATTAAACCTAATAACCATCTCATCAAGAGAGAGATAGAATTAAAATACCTTGAAGCTAAACTGTGTTGATTCTGGGAAGGGAAGAATGGTTTAGCACAATAAATATGATTTATTGTTTAACTGATCAAAAAATTTTAAAAAACTGTATGAATACTCTAAAAGATAAAGTTCAACAGCCATAGAATTACAAAGAAACACTTTAGGAATCCAAGACAGAAAAGAAATTTCTTAGCTGGTGAAGAGTGCATGCCAAAATGTCATTTGATGGGAATTTGAAGGTATTGCCTTAAAACCATGACTAGTCTTTGGAGAGCTATCACCTTCACTTTTCTATTTTGAAGGTCCCATTCAGCAGGCTAGAATATATACACATAAAGAGTATATACACCACAGTCACAAACAATCAGCTAACTGATTGGGGTAATGTGAAACTTCAGCAAATGAACTTGGAACAAAAAGGTGAGACTATTAATTGTATTAGTTTTCTGTTGCCCTGTAGCAAATAGCACATATTTAATGGTTTAAAAGAAAACTTATTGTAAATATTATTTTTCAGTGGAGTAAATTTTAAGTTCAGAAGAAATCTCACAGAGTAGATGGCAAGGTGTAGACCCTGTGTAACTTCCTGGACGCTCTAGAGGATCTACTGTCTAGCTTCTAGAGGCCACTGATACCCCTTGGCTAGCGACTCCATACTCCACCTTGAAAACCTGTAGTACCATGTTCCTCTTAACACAAATGGGAAAACTCTTTACTTTTAAGAATCCATGTGATTAGATTAGATTCTTTTATCTATTCCAGGGTAGCCCTAGTTCAAGGCTCATAACCTTGATGATATCTGTCAGGTTGCTTTTGTCCAGTTTCAGCATTGTACTCATAGGTTCTAGAGAATATTTGGGAATGTCCCTCATTCTGCATTCCAACTTCTTTTTTTTTAAAAGATCTTATTTCCTTTAGAAATATATTTATATGTGGGTAGTGGTTATATGCATGTGAATTTTGGTGCCCTTAGGTGCCAGAAGGGAGTGCTGAATCCTCTGGCAGTGTAGTTACAGGCAACTGAGAGCTACTTGACTTGGGTGTTGGGAAACCAAACACTGGTCCCTCTGCAAGAGCTGAATATACACTTTGTTATTGTTGTTTTGTTTTTGTTTATTTATTTTGTTTTTTTGAGACAGGGTTTCTCTGTATTGCTTTGAAGCCTGTCCTGGAACTAGCTCTGTAGACCAGCCTGGTGTCGAACTCAGAGATCTGTCTGCCTCTACCTACCGAGTGCTGGGATTAAAGGCATGTACCACCAATGCCCGGCTAGCTGAATATCCTCTTAACAATACTTCCCATGTCCCCTGCCTTCTAAAGAAAATCAAATAGTTTTTAGAAATCAGTTGCATTCACACATGAAAACTACAGCCGAAGGAAAAATGAAAACATATAACAGTAAAAGTGATTTAAAGGGTTCTTTCAGTTTTTTTTGTAGGATAAATCTACCCAAAGATGGGCTAGGGTCATGGAGAAAAGAGAGAACTAATTTGCGCACAGCACATTGGACACAGTGTGTGGATATGTCAGTGTGGGTAAAACAGTATTTGTAAATAACTTCACTTGGCATCAAGTGGTAGACAAGAGTATGGAGGTATGTGTGTGTGCTAATGTGTTAAGTGATGGTGGAAAAGACTTGAATGTTTTTATCTACATCCCTAAGCTGTAATTCAATGTTTCCAGGTAGATGCAAACATTTCTAATGAAAATTTCTCTTTGGAAAAATAAGGATGATTTTTATTTGGTGTTGTGTAGCATTTTGTTTGTTTGATTTTGGGGGTCTTCTGTTGTTTTTGTTTACTTTGTTTGTTTTCGAGACAGGGTTTCTCTGTGGCTTTGGAGGCTGTCCTGGAACTAGCTCTTGTAGACCAGGTTGGTCTCAAATTCGCAGAGATCTGTCTGCCTCTGCTTGCCCAGTGCTGGGATTAAAGGCTTGCGCCACTACCACCCGGATGTATAGGGTCTTTTTTAGTACCTGACTTGGAACTTGCTGTGTGACTAGCCTAGTCTTAAACTTGCAAAAGTCCTCCCATTTCTGACTCAACATTGCTGGATTCCAAACCTGTGCCAATGCAACCCACTTCTATTAGCATATAGAAGTTAATGTTCAATATTGTTACCAAATTCAAGATGTTTTGAAAAGATGTGGAGTGACTGATACAGCGCTGTGCTGTAGGTTATGGGATTAGTGGTTATAAATGGCTTTATTGGGGATGGAGATGACCTAATTCTGTGCATTTTGCTTAAGACCCTGGTGAATGCCTTTCAGGTGGAATGACAGACCCAGCAGAATTGATGAAGAGTTTGAAGCCCTTGAGTTAGGAGGCCACAGGGAAGAGTCTGGACTGGCCTCATTTCTGATGGCATCCAAGGAAAGGTCTAAATGATGCATGAGAATGTCTTGAGCCTGGGATTCTATCCAAGCTGTGCCACCAGGACAGCATGCTCCCATCAGATAACACTGTGGGCAACTTCATCTGAAGACTCTTCAACTCACAAAACAACTTTGAATCTTTTATGATTTGTCAACAGCTAGACCATAAACAGCCAGGAAACTGTCTTGCTCAATACAAGGAAGTATGTTTATGGGTTCTGTTATTTAACCATATCAGAATGAGGCACGGTTTTTGTTCAAGACAGTCAGAAAAATAGAACACATAACTATGGTGTGATTTAGCTTCTGTGGCAATACTTTGCAGCTTACAAAAACATTGTCTTTTTGCTATCCCTGTTTCCTTTCGTTCTCCCAAACCATCTACTGTGTACATTTGTTCCCGTCACAAACTTCGAGGTTCTGTCAGCTCAGCATCCTCTATCATACTTGTCCCCCCATTTTTATAATTTGGTCATTAGTCTCCAAGATCTTGACATTAGCTATGCTAAAATTTGATTCACACACCATTACAATAGCAGTTACCCAAAGGTGAGGCAATACACGAGCATTCCACACATACACACACAACGCACTGTTAGAAAATATACTTCTATTAAATAAAAACTCTTCCCTAGGTACAATTTTGAATGATAGAAGTATTTAGAGTGTGAATTTCTGTTAAAAAGATAATATTAAGACATACAAATTAGTACCTTGAATGCTTTGCTTGGATGGGTTAGAAATAACTTTCACTGTATTTCTGGGTGGTTTCCATAATAAATTTATATTGTTAAAATTGTTAGAAACACAGGTTTTACATTTTATTTATTTATTTAATGTATATCTGTGTTATAAATGCATAAATATATATGTACCATGTGCATGGCTGATAGAAGAGGACATTGGATCCCCTGAAACTAGAGTTACAGATGGTTGGGAGCTGCCATATGGGTGTTGAAAATTGAACCAATTCCTTTGGAAGAGCAACCAGTGTATTATTTCAGCCTTCTTCCTAGTCTCTAGATAAATACTTTTAAAATATCTTCATGCAGGGATTAGGGAGATGGATCAGTGGGTAACATAAAGATCTCATTTCTGACTGCCAGGGCTCATGTAAAAGCTGAGTACAGCAATGGGCATCCATAACCCCAGGGCCAGGGTGAAGTGTAAAAACAAGAGCATCCTGGGGGCTTGTTCACCAGTAAGTTATGCCCCAAACAGAAATTCTTGGTTCAAGTAGCGATCATGTCTCAAAAAATAAGTAGAGGGTGGTAGAGGGGACACCTGATCTTAACCTCTGACCTCAACACGCACATGCATGGGCAAGTTTTGTGTGCATGTACACATAACAGAGACAGAAAGACAGACAGGCAGGCAGGCAGACAGACAGACACACACACACCTAAACACACAGATGAAGCAGTTTTGATAAGTATCTGTCAGTTCTCTCTCAAACACATTTAAACTTTTGTAACCCAGTTACTATGTTGAGAAGTGTTAACTGTCACAACAGCAGTCCAGTGAACTGTAGGAGGGCAGATAGTCGGCTCACAAATACCCATTTACTGAGGTAAGAACAATTTCAGGACTGACCGACATTTTAAAGTGTATTTTAAGTAAAACAGGCAAGTGTGAAGAGTTCTCCATTAGAGACATAGTCCCATCTCTACGTGCCTGTGCTTCAGCTCCTCAGACGCTTTCTGACAATATGTCCCCTACTTGCTTTCGTTGTTGGGAATTTCAGTGTGCTCCATTGACTTCTGAGAGACTGTTATGATTTAATAAACTGAAGAGGCCTGATTTACAAAAACAAAAACCAAAAAAAAAAAAAACAACCCAATGTAAATTCAAGCCAGGAGGAAATGAGCTGAGATATTTAGATATTTACTCAGAAATGGCATGCATTGAAATCACCTCAGTGGGAGGAAGGGGAAACCGTGTACTTCCTTCCTCCAAGGGGGCAGATAACATACATTCAACCAGACCATAATATGCAGAGGCAAGAAAACACCTCGTGCCTCTCAGATGTTGTCACTGCAACCTGGATGCCCGCCGATGTCAGAGCGAGCTGCGGTGTGTTTTCTCAAGACTTGTTTTGCCCTCACTTTGAACAATATTTAAAGCCTTGAATTTTCACAAACAAATCCAGGCCTGGGAGTCCCCGCCTGACCTTCTCTGACCTTCACAGCTGAGTGGCAGCTGTGCCCTGACACTTACAAATTGTAGGCTAGACTCACCCTCCACACCCAGTCAGTGCTAGAGCTACATCTGTCTACATTTATTTAGTTTGTAAAATCCATGTGTGTGTGTATGTATGTATGTATGTATGTATGTATGCATGTATGTATGTATGTATGTATACCATGTGCTTGCCTCAGGACCCCTGAGGTTAGAAGATGTGAGGTTCCTGGGAACTGTAATTACAGATAGTTATGAGACACTGTGTTGGTGCTTGAAACCAAATCTTGGTCTCTGCATGAATGCTCTTGCGGTCTTTGAGGCCATTACAGCTTTTCTAAGATAGCTAGTTTTAGTGACTTCTTCTCACTCCACTTCAGCTCCAACCCCCAGGCCCCTAACCCTTCCCCCAGCCTCTTTTTCCTTCCATGTCCCATAGGCCCTTTTGCCTCCCCACATCCTCACCACCTACGTTTACCCTCTCTTGGTGGCTTTTGCAACTTTTGCAGCTTTACTCACATACATGCCTATTAATATCCATCTATATATCCATGTCTATATGCACATATGCAGCTACCTGACCTAGCTGTCTATACATAAATATCCTAAGGCTGGGATCCACATATGTGAAGAAGATGGCATTTTTGTTTTTCAGACTCTGGATCTCTTTGCTTAATATAATGCATTTCAGATCCATCCATTCTTCTTGCAAACTTTGTTTTCTTTAAGCAGAATAAAATGCTGTTGGATGTATGTACCATACTTTTATTCATCTGTTGATGGACCTAAGATGGGTTGTAGGTCTACATTTATTTAGTTTGTAAAATCCATGTGTGTGTGTGATGTATGTATGTATGTATGTATGTATGTATGTATGTATGTATACCATGTGCTTGCCTCAGGACCCCTGAGGTTAGAAGATGTGAGGTTCCTGGGAACTGTAATTACAGATAGTTATGAGACACTGTGTTGGTGCTTGAAACCAAATCTTGGTCTCTGCATGAATGCTCTTGCTGAGCATCCCTGCAGTCCCCAAGATGTCACTCAGACATTATTGCCTTCATCATTGCTTCTTTTTTCTTTTTCTCTTCCTTCCTTCCTTCCTTCCTTCCTTCCTTCCTTCCTTCCTTCCTTCCTTCCTTCCTTCCTCCCTTCCTTCCTTTTGGCCTCCTATTCCACACTTTATCTCCTTTTCTGAAACATACTTTCAATTCTTGCTCCTTTTTTTTCTCTTTGACCTTGGCTATTCCTTAGCAGCCTCCCTCTTAGACCCGAACACTCTACCTCCCAAGCTTCTTAATTCACACTCATCTCTATGAGTCCAGCCCATTCGAAGATGCCCTTCTCCACTCGGCCCTCTCATTGGATCCTGTTATCTCATTGCTCTCGGCACAGTATTTTCTCTTTTGTTATGATGAAAAATAAATGATGGAATCAATGTTTTAACATGCGTCTTTCCTGCTAGGATGGAAGTTCCAATGAGGTGCGAACCACCTCCGTGTGGCGTGCAGCGTGGCAAACCATCCATACATAATGACTCCATGGAACCTTCCTCGTGCGGAGCTCGTGAGACGCAGATGTGAGAAGATGGAAGGGCTCAGGCAAGCAGGCAGGTAAGGAGAGGTGAGTCTGAGCATCAGGTCTCCAGTCTCAGGATCCCTCAAGCATTTTATATTACTGAGACAGGGTCTTTCTATGTAGTCAAAACTAGCCTGAAACTCACAGAAATCCACTGATCTTTGCCTTCCAAGTACTGGTATTAAATGTGTGAGTCACCATGCCCAGCTAGTTCAATTATTTCTTAACGTTTCCTGTCTGGATTTGTGCTCTCTTTTTACAACCCAAAATTAGCTGATTTGGTTGCTGTCAGCTTTGGGCCCCACGTTTTACTTTTCTTTTTGAGCGGTAACATCTAGGACCATGAGCTTCTCTGTGCTCAGCAGCAGAGTCCACACCCAAGACCTTAGTCAGCCCTTTCCCCTGACATTGCTGTTATCTTGAGTGACCTGTGGAAGGGTCAGCTGAACTACTGAGGAATCATCTGCCCCTAAGCAGAAAGGATGTCCAAGCAGTGGCTCCTGCATTTCTAATTTTACAGGCGTCAGAACGCCTCTGTGCAGCCTGCAATGGTTTCTTAGTGTCCACAGTAAATATCTGGCCTTCATTGTGATGCATGAACAAAGCCTTTGCAACCCCACAAATATTCCTCATTAAAATTTCCTATTGACATTGTCTTCGTAATGGGCAGAAAATCCACAGGTATCCTGAGTGTCCATGTCTGAGAAGCAGTATTGAGTTTTTAACCAGCTAAGGGGGGGGGCACGTTATGAAGAAATAAGACAAAGCTGTATTCCTAATTTGTATTAGTTCTAAATCACTTCAAGATGTAGGAAAATGTAAACAAGTCTGTAGTGACAGCAATTGTTGAAACACAGACATTTAAAGGAATAATAAATTTGACCAAATGCAAAGCTTGAAAATTTGCTACAGAGAAATAAAATGCATCAGACAAGAATAAAAGAGAAGATTCCTTCTTGACTATCTGAGAATGGGCAACTTTTCTCAGTTTATAACTCTCCATTGATAACCAGTCAGACTCTGAGAGGCTACATCAGATAATAGCACATATTTGATAATACAAAGCAATACTTATATAACATACATTCAAATAAATAGAAATTAGAGATTAATATATTCCTTTGGAACTACAGAGACTTTTATAATTCATATATTATTCAAGAGGACATACTGGAGGCTTGGCTCCCACTCTGCTCTTGCAAAGGATCTGAGTTCAGATCCCAGCACCCACACTGGGAAGCTTACAATTATGGCTAACTCCAATTCCATGACCATTCTAGTCTCCAAGCCACTGAGATCCTATAACTGAAAATGAAAGTAAAATCTTTAAACCTAGGGCACTGGGCACCCCACACTCTTTGAGTGGTTGTATAGCCTGGCACATTTTTAAAGGGACAAGCAGCATTTGATGAGGATATATAAAAACTTTGTCTACACACTTTTCTGGACTAATTCTGCTTCTTGGCATTTCCCTGAAAGATATGCCTAGCACTGAGCCCAGATGTGCACATGAAAATGCTCAGTGCTGAATAACTTATAATAGCAAAAGGCTGGGGGAAAGCCAAAGTGCTCATCTTTGGAGGTCAGTCAAGTAAATTATGCAGCCTGTAACCTTAAGCTAGTAAACAAATACCGTGCAGCCATTAAAAATAATGAGATCTGTATTGACTTGAAAAGTCACCTACAACGTGTTAAATGGAAAAAAAAATAGATTAGTGGAGTTGTATTTTTGTTTAAGTTATGTAAGGAAGTGGGGAAGATATGGATGTTTGAAAATACATAGAAAATGTTAGAAGCCCCAAAACCAAATGGCTGAGATGTAAAATGTGGTATTGATAAAGGAGATATATTTTTTTTACTTTTAATTGACATACTTTACATTAAAAATAATTTATCTAGAGCTTGCTCCAGGTGTTGAGGAGAAAGCATGGCCTTGCCCAGCACCATAATGACTGAGCAGGACAAAGATGCACATGCATGCCTAGGGCATCCTTCCCCCGGGTGCTGAGGAGAAAACATGGTTGGTAACGATTACGATGAGCGAATGCATGGTGTGGTATAGGAGAGAGAGAGAGAGAGAGAGAGAGAGAGAGAGAGAGAGAGAGAGAGAGAGAGAGAGAGAGAGAGGAAGAGAGAGAGAGAGGCTCATATCCTGTGGGCAGGGCATATCTGAAGAGGAGAGAGAGGTGAAGAGCTAATGTGGTGGCCTGCTTACCAGCCAGGACCATGGTGATGTCTCGGCCTGAGCTGCTGTCAGGGCCCACGTCTGGTGTTCATGGCCTGGCTACAGCCTCTGTCTCTGTTGATATCCTTGGCTCCTATTACCACCAAAGGCCAGATGATTTGGCTGGAGTTGATCCCGCCCCCTTCCTGGCTGTAACACTAGGGAGAACTGGTCCTGTTCCTCAGCGTTTGCAGCACTCAGGAGAGAGGCCCTTTCCTCTACGTCACCTGGGCAGCACAATAAAGCTGACCCTGTTTGTGGGGATGGCTGAGCTGGCCCTGAGGGTGTGAGAATGGGTCCCCCTCCCCATCTGCCATGCGGTGGTGTGGGTGAGGGAAAGAGACCCTCCTCTCCCCTCATCACCTGTGGTAGGTGGGAGAGCTGGCCCTGCCCCCCCCCAAGCCGCTGCAGCACTAAGGGGAGTGGCCCCCACATCTCACCTGGACAACACAGTAGAGCTGGCCCTGATGGCCCAGGTATGGGAGAACTGACCCTGCCCAATGAAAGCAGGAGAACTAGCCATGCCCCTTGCTTCTTGCTACAAAGCATGGCTTATTTGGGGCAATGATGGACAATTCATCCTGGTAGTGAGGACAGGGGGAGCTGTCAGGCTGGCCTACCCTGTAACTACCCAGGCCCAGAACCAGGGTTCTAACTTGACCCACCCCAACATTCACCCCATCTATGATCTGCTGGGGCATGCGTAGGGACCTAAACAGCCGAGCCAATGCTACGGGATCTCCACAGCACAGGGCAACAACAGGATATCTAGGAAGGGTCCTCATGAGGGCTCAACAGTAATAAATAGTGTGGCAGAGACACAGGCCTCCAGCCAGGCCAATAACTCTTTGCAGTGAACATTTGCAAGTTAAGACATATGGACTAAAGGGTATACTTTCTTTTCTCTTAAATTTTATTTTTATGGGGGGGAGTTTGCAAGGGCAGAGGGGCGGGAGCAGAGGGCAGATACAAAGGGATGGAAGATGAATGGGATGGAGGTGCATGATGTGAAAGACACAAGAATAAATAAATAGAAAAATAAATAAAAATTTAAAAGTAAAGATCAAATTTCCCTATTAAATGTACAAATACAAAAGAACATATTAACATAGTTCAAGTTACTTAATAGTGTTTTATGAATCATCACAATAAAACCAGAATGCCAGGTGTCTAGCTTCTCTCCATCACTCACTGCACATGTACCTTTAGACAAATATTAAATTTCTCTAGTCTCAATCGCTTCATCTGCAAAATGGAGGTGATAACATTTACCACCTTGGTAATCATAACCATCAGCTCAAATGGTCATTACAAGAATTAAAAGACAAAATAATGTATTTACAACATTACATATACTTAAAATGTGAACTATCGGATGTGTCATCATATGTGTAAAAGTATCCATTCTAGATACATACATTAAAAACTTTCAATTAAACTCAATTAAATAATAATTGCACTGAAAAAAATGTATTCCTCCATTCCCATGCCAAACTTACCCTGTGTGAACAGACAGACAGGACAAATTTTAAGTCATAAGCTATTAAAAAGTAGCAACAATTTTCTAGTCACTAGAGGATTAATTGAATTTTTTTTTTTTTTGAGTGTTGAATAGTTCTCAAGAACCATCCTAGGAATTCCATAGGACAAAACGAGAATAAAAAAATCAGTGGACCCAGCCTCCATCACTGACAATGATGGTTGTGTTTTGTGGCTGTGTAATATGAAGGGTATTAAGTAGAGCTAAGTAAGAGAGACCGCCAAGAGTAGCAGTGTTCAAAAGATGCAGTGATAGGCTCCACTTGACAAAGGCATAATGGACATTTGCCTTGAATCTTAAAGGAGGGTATCAGCTCCCACGGCTTTATTTTCTCCTGCTTATATAGACTCTAGAAAGTTGCCTAATATTCTCACACAGGTAGGGGCAGGAGACACAAGTCTCCTGGGTCAGAAATAAAAGACTTCATTAACCATTGCAGAAGAGACCAGGTCTCAGCATAAGTATTAGCATCTCTAGTCTTCCCTGCTCATTGAGACCATTTCATGAGTTCAGATAGGCTGACTAAAGATTCCTGAAGCTGGGGCTCTGCTGTTTTATAATATGCAATAAGCAAGCTTGACTGCTGGTCCAGAGGGAAGTCTCTTAGCTCTAAACATTGCTCTTTGCAAACACAACTCTGAGAAATGTCTAGGTAGAGTCTAGTCTGCCTTGGAGGAGGAGAAGAAGCTGATGGATACACACCAACAAACTAAAAAGATCTGCCCCTGTCACTATAGAAGTAAGTGAAGAATAGGGAAGCTGCAAGGCGGCAAGAAAGGACCTGAGCATGTCAGCGAGGACCAAGCTTTGGCAGTCTCACACTTGCCGGCTCTGCATAGGTTAGGCATCTGTCAAAGATCTTTTTATTGCAATTTTGTGTTTTATCTGGTCAAATTACACAACTTTACTCTTTTTACAGCTCAGAAAGAGTTGAATAATAGCAATCTCATTCTTTCAACCTATTACATTTCTCCAGCACAGCACAGCACATACATGCAGAAGTGGAGAGAAGGCAAGGCTTTTCATCACTTTACTTCCACATTTAGCCTCCTCATGCAATGTTTACCGAAGAAGAGAATGGAGGTTAGGAGAATGAGTGTGTGAAAATTGAAACGTTCTTCTACTGGTGGAGGACTGCTTTCTAGACAAAACAAGGATGCTGTGGTAAGGCTTTCAAGTCCACTGAAGACCATTGAAGCTCCTCAGCTGAAGCCAGAGGTAGATACTAAGCTGTTTCACATTTTAGTGTGGTCCACACTTTTGGAAACAGAAAATCAGTTAGAGGTAGTGGCTCAGCAAAGGAACCCTGGCTGTCTCAAATGTCAGCTGCTTCTAGACTTCCAGTGCCAACTTTTCTTCTTCTATAAAACTAAGATTGGAATTTATCCAGCTCCTGGGTTATGAGGTTTCCTAGAAATAGACTATGTAGGCAGTTAGGTTAGGCTTTGCGATTATCGACGCCATGTCTTCATCAATGATGTGTGCTTAAGATGGTGATAACACTGGCTACTTCAAGCCCAGTGGAAGTCCCACTGAGAAGGGGTCACCGGCTGAATTCTCAGGCAGTGAGCATGGGACAAAGACTTATATGCTAGATCTTGTCTTGTGTGTGGCTATATTAATGTATCTTAATTTTTCTGAGAACGTGATGAATCTTAATCAGTCAAAATGAATGAGATCAGGAAATTTTTGGGAAGACTCGCCTGTGTCTGCGTGCAAACTTCATCCACCCCCGAGGTTTCCATTGGGTCTCCACACAAATTTTTTTCTCTTAATTTTTAATAAAATATTCCATACATGTACATCCTGGATCTTGATCATAGCCACCCCAGGCCATCCCTCGGCTCTATGGATTTCCCCTGAACCATCTGACTTTGTACATTTTTAAAACAGATCATAACCCACTGAGAACAGTTATGCTGTCCATATGTGCATGGGCACAGAGATCACCCTGGGGCACGGGCAACACACTGGTGACTCCCAGGAAAGTGACTCTTCCTGTCCCCAGCAGCCATCAGGGTGCTGGTTTGAAAGATCAGTAAATGCAGCTAGCACGACTTCCTCTGGAGGTGAGTTTCAGAACCCTACTGAGGTACAACACCCACTCACTCTATATAAAGCTGATATCTACTATATTAGCTTGTGAGGTTTGCTTGTGGGCCATGCAGAACCACTTCCTCAGATTTTATCTCTAGGTGATTTCCAATATCTGCATATTACTTCTTTGTGTGGGTTCAGCATGGTACTCACAGTATGGGAAATTCAAATTTCTTTCTTGGGACTCTCCTAGGATTTCCCTAGTTGTTTTTGGGTCTTAGTCGTATGAGTCTGAGGGTGTGGAATCTGAGAGAGGGACTTAGGGAAAGAACTCCTAATTGATGCACACATCTGCCCACCCTCAGAATATATGTAGGCTATTTTCTATGTTCAGAAATACAATGTCAGTGATCTTTAAAGATCAAATTTAATTGACCAAAGTGAAAAATTTAGACAGGTGCTGGGCTATCAACCTCGATCATTCCAGTACAGTGCTCTTGTTGGGTTGGATAGCAAGGCTACTGAGCTAGCCTGAGCCATCAGATGTCACCCGACCCGCCTTCCCTTGCCTTTGTTGGTGAGATATTAGGTCCTAGTGACTCTATGGCTTTCTTTTTTGTGGTTTATTGCAGATTATTGCTGAATGCTGCATCTGCTAATTACCCTCTCCCCTGTCACCCAACCTAGCAACCATACCTGCCCCAAATTCAGGGCGAAATTTGGTCATGCTTTGTCATGCTCATACCACCCTCTAGGCTATGTGTGCATGTGGGGTGCCACATGGAAGCAAGGGTGTGTGCAGACTGTGTAGCTGTATTCCCATTCACCCCAAAAAGATTCCTTTGCACAGAGATGAACACGGAGGCCTTCAGGCTGAGTTGAAACAAAGAACGTAACCCAAGGCAAGGCAGAAAGAGGCGATTTCTGAGCCATAGAAATTTCAACTGAGGCTAAATGAGAAGATTTCTAAGGCTTAGCATTGCTATTCGCCTCTCACAATGTTAATAGCAGGCTTCAATGCCAGAACCAAGAAAGGGGTTATGTCACTTTAACCAAAGGAGGAGAGCATGCAGGCTTAGTTCTGGCCAAGTGTAGAGTAGAAAGCCTAGCAAAAAATAATTGAAGCCCCTGCGAAATATTTCAATTTTTTATTGATTGAAGGCAATTATCCCTTAATTGCATATTTAAATGAGGTATTAGGAGGTTTAACTAAGCAATGCCTCTTAATTGCTGCCGCACGCTAGGTGTCACAGGCTGTGTTTATTTCATATGTTAATTAAAGAGAAAGGGGTATTTTATTTTATTGACTACGAGGTTCTCCAAGGCTGTGTTGTTTAGGACAAAGTACGTCTCAGGTGTTTATCACACGCTGGGTATTAATATAATCATTAGCGAGAGGTTAAAGTTTTTAATGAAGAGGTGTGCCTCTGTCTTATCGGCTTCCAGCAACATAGGTCTCTCAGAGGTGGGGGGAGGGAGAAAAGGCCCAAATCCCAAGGAAACAATTATCTTTATGAAAGAAATATCGAGCCCCCTTTCTCAACCATAATAAAGCAAAGTAGAAGTTCTGATACAGCCAGCAAGAAACAGCACCAAATTATCGCAGAATTAGGACCGTGACAGGAAACCTAATGGCGGTGGGTACCCTGTTGGCAGCTCCTGTGTGTGTGTTTGCAGGTGGCTGCATGACTCCCTGACCGGGAAGGCCTGTGAACAACAGGCTCCTGGAGGCCTTTTTGTGAGGCTACCTTTCCCTTTGAAACAGTCTTGGAGATGGTCACTTACTGAGAAGGGTGTTTGCAGTTCTGAAAGTTTGGATGAGATCTGGTACCCCATGGGGCTACACAAAAAGATGAATGCCACTGTCTGCCATGCTTACCTACTTCTTTGTGCCATGCAATGATTGTCTATAATTCTTTATTTAATGTGTTTATTTATTATTGAGTCTATGTGGACATGATGTGCATTTGAGTACACATGGTATGGTATAGGAGTGTGGGGTATTAGAAAAATGTTTGGATTCATTTCTCTCCTTCTGCCTTCATGCAGCTTCTGAGGGTCCAGCTTACGTCTCTAGGCTTACACAGCAAGTGCCTTTACCCACTGAGCTGTCTCCTAGTCCGATATTCATAGTATTTAAAAGATTAACACCTACAGCTACCTCAGACTGATCCACTTGCCTCTTTAGAAGTCAGAGAGCAAGTGGGAAGGACTGTTGGGAGACCCATGAAACTTCTTCACCTGTTAAGAGACAGAACCCCTGGCAGCTAATAGTACTCAATTTACTTTCACCGTTTAGAACTGTGAGTTGTGTGACCCCTTTAAGAGTCATATATCAGATAGCATGCATATCAGATATTAACATTACAGTTTATAACAGCAGCAAAGTTACAGTTATGAAGTAGCAATGAAAACAGTTTTTCGGTTGGGAGTCACCAAATCATGAGGAACTGTATTAAAGGGTTGCAGCGTTAGGAAGGTTGAGAACCACTGATTTAGAACAAAAGATGCAAGAAAGGAATACGCAGTATTGTGTTGTCTGTTTACTCATTCACGAACCTAGCAAACACTTCAGACCCTTCAGACTCCCCTGAAGTGGGAGTGTGATGATAGGCAGGGCAATATGACAATCTTGCTTTTATGCAGCATTTGGTTGATAAACAGACTTGAGACAAGGAAGCTCGTGGAAAGGCACTGGGAAGCTGCCGTACATGGAGGAATGGGGCGGTAAGGAAAAGCGGAGCCACGTGGTTGAGCTGAAGTTTCAAGAACTTGGAGTTAGGCGTGACATATCAGACACCTTCATTCCATAAAACATTTCCAACCCCAGTTTTTCACTTCACAAAAACGTCAGTGACACATGATTTATGGAGTCTTGTGTGGTTTCTAATGATTTGCCAATATCTGAAGAAAGAACAATGCTAATTTTACTGAAATGCCTTAATGTTGCCCTGAAGCTAGAATTTACATAAGAAAATTTAACCAGAGAGTATCTTCTGCTATCTGCTGCCCTTGTTCCCACCTCACTCACTAACGGTCTATGGACAAGTAAGATTCAAGCAACAGAAAAGGTTCAAGCGGTTGAAGAGGAAAAATGTTAGGAGAAAACTCCTGTTTTGCTTTAAAGAAAAGAAATTGGGACCAGTAGAATGCTTTGTATGGTGAAGGATAGTACCAATTTGCAGGCTCTCAGCTCAAGAATAGCATTTGCTTCTGTCTTATCTTTATGGTACAGCTATGGCAAACACGATAAGTCTCCACTGGCAGGGTTCTGAAAAAGTAATTTTAATGCCGTGAATATAAGAAAGTGCTATCAAGGAAAAATATTTTTTCCTTCCCTGGAATAGAAACCATTATTTAAACTCTTAGGTGCCTCAGGGTTCTATTCGTACTGAATCCATCCTCACAGTCAAAATACATTCTTTTCTAAAGATTTCATATACATGAGTAGATTTGTGCAGTGTGTGTGTGTGTGAGTGTGTGTGTGTGTGCAGTGTGTGTGTGTGTTGTAGGGGTTGGGTAGTTTCTGAGACCTTTGGTTTTCTGAATACAAAAAAAAAAAAAAAAAAAAAGAGAGATGAATTTTATTTCAGTACAAGTCTCAACAAAGCTTCAGATTATTTTTGTATGTATTATATGTGTGTTTGTGTGTGTGTGTGTATGTACACACATATGCACATGATTGTGAGGCCAAAGAATACCCCCAATATCTTTCTTCAGGCACGTCCACCTTTTATCTTCCTATATTTGAGACAGGGTCTCTCTCACTGACATGCCAAACAGACTAGACAGGCCAATGAACCTCAATTTCCCTGTGTCTGTCTTTCTGCAGCTGGGATCACAGACATATGCCCTCAGCAGTTGAAGAACAGACAGTTTAGGCCCATGTACAGTCCACAGCAGTCCAAAGAACAGCCACAGCAGCTTCACCTGAGGCCAGGCTTTTCCTTGGTACTCCAAAGAATACTCAGGCATTACTAAAGGCCAGGCCAGATCTTGAGATCCAAGAAGACTTTGGCTTTATCAGAGGCCAGACTGGATCTATATACCCAAGGCCCCAAGAGCCTAGCAGAGACACCTTACTGGACCTGAAAATACATCAGTCACCAGAACCCTTGGCCACATAGGGCAAAAGACCAGAGAAGTAACAGAAGCCAAGGAACAAAGCACACATCCAACAAAGGCAAACTTAGGAATCAACACCTACACCTATAATTATCCTAAATCCAGAAGTTTAAATGTCAGTGTAAGAACACAATCACAGAAAAGGCAATATGTCACCACCAGAACCAGCTATCCTACAACAGGAAGGCCTGAGTATTCCAATATAGCTGCAGTACAAGAAAAATTATTTAAATATTAACTTTATTAAGATGATAGTTACTTAAAGAGGAAATGAAAAAATTCCTAAAAGAAATTGAGGAAAAGACAACCAAAACATTGGAGGAACTCAATGAAGAAAACACAAAGTGAGGGAATTCTGGGAGTAGAAAACCTGGGTAAGTGAACAGTAACTATAAATGCAAGCATAACCAACATGATTCAAAATCAGAAATGAATGCATAACAATAGACACCAAGGAAATCCAGACAATCATGACGTCATACTTCAAAAACCTGTACTGAACACAATTAAAAAAATCTTTAAAAAATGGACAAATTTATTGATAGATACCACATACCAAAATTAAAACAAGATCAGGTAAACAATTTAAACAGACCTCTAACCCTAAGGAAACAGAAGCAGTCATTAAACATCTTCCAACCAAGAGAAGCCCACAGCCAGAAGGCTTAAATGCAGAATCCTTACCAGACCTCAAAGCCCACCCACAAAGTGACACACTTCTTTCAACAAGGCCACTTTTACTCCAACAAGGTCACAATTCCTAATAGGTGGCTACACTCCTTAAGAGTCGGTCAGGTATTCAAATACGTGGGTCTATGGGGCCCTTCCTATTCAAACCACCATGTATGCATTTATGAAAATTTCAAAGAATAAATTAAGAACAACTAATAGAAAAGATCACTATCGGGTTTCTTAGGTTCATCTTTGGTTGTGCTTATGAATTTAGGGGTACATAAGAAGAGTACATAAATACTTTATACTTTTGCAAAATTATATAAGCATATTATTTCTTTTATGTCCTGTTGGGAACCTCAAGGTCCTAGAAGCAGCTACATACTATGAGTGGACTCTGAGCTTAACCAAGTTGACTTTACCATGAAGCACCTCTGCTTTGTCCCTGGATGGATGAGGCCACCCAGGTGTTACATGCAGTAGTCACTTGTCCCTTGGTATATAAAAAGGGTTGGCTTCAGGCCCCTGCCCAAAACCCAAGTCACAAGCTATTCAAATCCATGAGTTAAATTTCCAACAGTAACTTATGATTGATTCATGTCCTCCTGTGTACTTCATGTCATCCTTAGATTAGTATAATATCTCACACAACGTTAATGATATGCAAATATTTATTGTCTTGCATTGTTTAGGATCTGGTAACAAGAAAATCAGGGTGCCTATCCAGGGTTGATGCAATGCCTTTTCTAGGTTCTGAATAGTTTTGTCTAGGGCTGATTGAATCCATGTGCATAACCCATGGACGTGTGTGGCCCTCTGTACAGGTTTACATTTAATTTTATCTCACTGGAAGTTTAATAAAGTTTCTTGGGAAAATAAGATGTGCTAAATGGTGTTCAGTAGAAGATTAAAACAGAAAAAGAAAACAAACATTTACAGTACTATGTGTAGCTGGACCCAAGCCCGAGAGCATGGCCTGTCAGTGTTCACTGAAGACTTTCCACGGCAAGATGTATTGTCATTATCTATGCAGTGGCTACTGACCCAAACCCAGGTGTTGAGCTAACCCTACGATTCAGGCTACTTTTTGGTAAGCATAGGAAAATATATTCTTGAATGTTGTACCGCTGCTTTCTCAGAGTGTCTGAACACCATCTTTTTTTTTTTTTTTTTTTTTTTTTTTTTGAGAATTGTAGAAGCTGAGAAACTCTAACTTGAGCATGGGGGTGACTGGAAGCATCAGGTCCCAACTCCAGTGTGAACTGGAGCTCCCAGAAGAAAGCCACCTGTGTGAAAGATGCTACAGGGCTGACTGATTAGAAGCCTGTGGTGGTGGAATGTTGCAGATTAGAAACCAAAGTGTTGTGGTCTATCTCTTTCTTCCTTGTTTGCATTTATTGTCAGCCTCTGGTATGACCTAATATTCTTTCAACTTAAGGATAAAACTTTTGAATCACTTTAATGCAACAGACACTCATTTGCACCAGTCCTAAAGCTACGTATGCCACCAAAACATCTAACATAAACAGCAGCCTTTCTTTTCCACCTTGGTATGACCTGCCTACCTGCTGTCTCTACCAAAGATCTTTAAAAAGCCCTGATTTATGACTTTCATTTGCTCTGTGACTATAAAAGTTTATGTAACCATTTCTACATTAAGGTGAATTATTCCCAGCCTCCTGAACCCAAGTTCCCAGGCCATAGTTGCTTCTCTGTAGCTCAGAAGCAGTTATCAATATATCATGCCATTGGAGGTGAGAGCCATGCTTTACTTCAACACAAATATTTTTTTTTTAAATTGTGTGTGTGCACACACATGTGTGTGTTTGAGTATATGTTCAGGTAAGAGGTCAACATTGCATGTCTTTTCTAGATAGCTCTACATCTAATGTTTTTGAGACAAGGGCTCACACTTGATGGGATAGCCCCAAGCCTTGGGACTCCTTCTGTTTCCAGATCTGGGGTTGCAAGTGCACAGTGCTAGACTCGACTTCTTATTTTGCTGCTGGGGATCTGAACTCAGGACCTAGTGCTTTCGCACCAGCTCTTGACTGGCTCAACTCTTTCTCCAAGCACACCAAGAATCTTATAGTGGTGGGAGGCTGGCTCTCCAGTTGGAGGGACCATGCAAAGATGATAGCATAATCAAGAGACAGAACCTAATACATGGGCAAATGAAGACACAGGTGCTTTGCAAGAGGCTAGCGCTTGTTGCCCTGGAATTAGTCCATCGACAAAGATCCCAGGTGTCAATTAAATGACCACAAGCCACAGGGGTAATGCGCAAGAAATCACCTTGTTTCATAATACCAAAACTCTGCTCTTAATGGCAAGGGCATGTCCCGAGCTAAACGAGTCAGTTTCCATACACCTGGCAGGGTCACCATGGAAGTACATATTCTTCCTTCCATGGAGAATGCAGCAGTGATCCAGTCACTTCAGATTGCTTTGCTTCACAAGTCAGACACAAGCACTAACAAGCAGCCAACAGAGGCAAACAGCCAGCGGGGGCCTGAGAAAGGACCTAATTGGGTCTGGAGGTTTTAGAATCTTTTCTGCTTGAGGTAAGTCCTTTAAGCTCCATTTTTCTTTAAAACTTTCTTTTCCCACCTAGAGCTATCAGAAAACAGGTCTTAGATTTAAAGATCCCCATGGTCTTGCTCACCTTCTGCCCCGAGAGTGCATAGGAACTGAGAGAGAGGAGTACCTGGAAGCCAGGGCTCTTGAGAAACTTCTGAGTTGTTTGAGGTGCCCAGGGAGCCTAGGTTGCCTGACTGGAAGGTCTGGAGGACCAGAGAGCTACAGTGGGAATCGAACCCAAGGGACAGGCACTGTTTGGAAGCTGGGTATTTCCAGTCTGGAAAAAGGGGATGTGTGGAGACACCAGCTGGAGAAATTTGCCTTCTCCACCCTGCCTCCTCAGAAGTGTGATAGCCAGCAATGGGGGGCATGATCCAGACAGTCGCAACGAGTTTGATTTTTATTACATTTTTTTTTCAGAGGTTTTTTTCCCTCTGTGGGACACTAAGGTTCCGAAAGTCAGCTCTGAGAATAGGAAATAAAAAAAAGGCCCTGGCCACTGCATGGGAATTGCTTGGGGGCCTGGAGCCGTTCACACTCATTTAAACGCGTTTCTTTTGTTTTGAAGCTCTGTCATCTACAGTGTGTTGGCTTTTGTCCCCAGAGGGGGCAAAGTGGCTGCTGTAGAGCCAGACATTTTGTCCTCATAGGATGGCACTGAGAGGTTGACATTCAGTACCATTTCATTAGGATGTGTGTTCCCTCACAGGCAAAGCTTTGAAGGTCACAGTCATTGATGCCCTCCGTTCCACACCTACACCTGGAACATGGCTCATCCTTGATTCTTATTTGTACAATGGATGAATGAATCAATGAATGAATGATCCCTTTCCTTTTGGTCTGGTACTATTTGGTTTTGAAACAAAGCTTCCGATGTGCAGGGGAAATTTGCAAGCCTTCCTTATCAAGAGCACTACAGAGACAGGATGTGGTCAGTCCGAAGCTCAGGGACAAATGCCTCCATCAGCTATGTAACAAAGACATTACAGCCCCACCTTCCTATCCCTCCTGACTCTGTTAGGGTGGTTGTGTATGGAGCTGGAGAGATGGCTCTGAGCCTAACAGGTTTTCTCAGTGCCCTGAAACCTGTCAGTTCGGCTGGTCAGTGAGTTCCAGGGATCTGCCTGTAGCTGCATTCCCTGCATTAGGAGCCATTACGATTAGCGTTATTATTATTTTTCCTGTGAATTATAGGGATCCAGTGCAGCTCTGCATGGTCGCATGGCAAGTGCTATACTGACTGAGCCATTCTCCAGGCCCTGGAGAACTCTTCTGTGGCAAATGAAAATGGCATCTTTCATGTTTCATTCACTGAAAATAAATAGTAATGTTTAATTCATATTGATAAATTAATTTGTTAACCAAATAACAACTTAGCTCTTTAAAAGATGCCGAATTATTAGGGAAATTCAAATCAAATCCACAATGAGATATCACATCACATCCATTACGGTGGCTACAATCAAAACTATAGCAGTGTTGAGAGGCATTGGAACCCTCAAATATCCCTGGTAATGGGACTGTAGGATGCTATGGTTGCTATGGGGAGCAGCTTAGTACTGCTTTAAACGGTTGGATGTGTAGTTGCCATGTGGTCTCTACTTCTACTTGCAAGCATCTGTGGCGGTGTGAATAAGAATGGCTCCCATAGGCTCATATATTTGAATGCCTAGTCCCCAAGGAGTGGAACAGTTTGAAAGGATTAGAAGGATTAAGAGATGTGATCTTGCTGAAGAAAGTGTGTCACTGGGCATGAGCTTTGAGGTCTGGAAAGCCCATGCCAGCCCCGAGTGTCTTTCTCTCTCTCTGCCTGTGGACCAGATACTGTCTATGTGCTGGCATGCTCCCCACCATGATGATAATGGACTAAGCCCTTGAAACAGTAAGCAAGCCCCCAGTTAAATGCTTCCTTTCATAAGAGTTCACATGGTATCTCTTCACAAAGAGAACAGTGACTAAGACAGTCTATCTGCAAGAGAAATACAAACATATCATTGTGTACATAAATGTTAGCAGCAGTAATATTCACATGACCGAAATGTCAGAAGGATACAGACATATATCATCTGATGAGCAGCTAAACCATTCATGCTATAAATATAACATGGGGTACTGCTTGACCATAAAAGGAAGTGAATATTGATGCACACTACTGTATCTTGGATAAACCTTGAGATGGAAAACGGCCGCACATTGTGTGATTTTATTTATATGAAATATTTAGAACAGTGGCGTCCAAGGAGACAGACCATAGATTAGTGATTGCCAGGGGCTGAGGGTAGGGAGAAATGTGTAAAGATCGCTAGGGAGAAACATGCCAATCACTAGGATGAGTCTTGTGAATAAGGGGTTGTTCAAGCAGCCAAGGGCAGAGACGAAAGAGCAGGGGCTGGCACAACATGCTTGTGCTGCCACGGCCAGCTTCCCCGTGAGCTCTGGAGGGTGCAACACCGATGTCAGGCGTGCATGGTAAGACTTGACTGACTGGGCCATTTCCCCAGACCCGAGAGGGTTTTAAGGTATGTTGTTACCTCCTGCAATCCTTGCATTGTATGTGTGATATGGGAAGGGCAAGTGTCCTCACTGTATTTCACAGGTGTGGAGCCACAGGCTAGAGACAGAGCTCACTGTGCCTCCCAATTACAAATCCCCCCCTATGATGGAATTAGAACCAGAGACCAAGTGAGCCTGGCTTCCTCTTTCACCAACCAAGTTGCTTAAATAGATGTCAGAGGCTGAAAAACAAACCATAGACCAATGGAATTGGTCTGTGTTTTGTCCATACGACCATATGGGCATATAAATATAGCATTTTTTAAAAGATGAAAGCAAACTGCCATGCTTATGAGATGGATGCACTTGGTTAGTTGATGGTAAAGTGTCATTTGTTGAAAATGCCCCTTTGCATAAACATATTGTATAAAACAGCAGAAGTATGTTTAGAATCATTTCAGAAACTGTTGAAAATTGTGTCCCAATTCCAAACCAAAATTCATTTAATGATTTTTTTTAATGAGATTCAAGTTAGCAACTCCATTTAAAAAAAAAGCACACATTCTAACACAATATACTAATTTGATACTTAGCTGCCAAGAGGAGATAGGGAAATATGGGAAGTGTTTGTTTTTCACAGTTCTATTTCATTCTAGACCAGTAAGAGCAGAAAACTTTGGTATGTGCAATAAAAACAGCATGTTTCCTCACATACGTGTTTCAGACAGTGATCGCTGGAGTGAGAATGCCTCACTGTAGACACTGTGTGGGATTCTCATGATGCGTCTTCAGAACCCAGAACCATGACTGCAGTGAGGTCACATGACACAACACAAGTGCGTGCTATCAATCACCTCCGCTAGTTAGGCTTTTGATTTTGAATTAAGTTCTAGTGTGAACCTTTTACTTATGCCCCTCTTTGGGGAACTTCCACAAGGGAGTGCCACCTGCTTTGAGATGCCATGACGGGGCATGTGTCTACTGAGTCTGAGGTTGAGCTTCTGTGTAGAGGAATTCAGGGCTTTGAGTCACTTCTGCCTTCTGTTCTCTCCGTGAATTACTTTCACATTATTTAAGATGAGAAAGGTGTGTTTGCTTTACAGCAGCAGACTTAGGAAAGATACTTTCACGTCTATTGAATGGAACGCTATAGTACTTTCTGTACCATGCATCTCATATACGACAATTTCTTATTGATTTGGCATATCAATCATATAGATGATTTTTTTATGACAGTACAAGTAGGTCCACTTGTACTATCAATCAACCCATTCTCCAGAATTTTCTTCCCATACGTCCCTTCTCTCATCTCCTTGCTTCTTTGCTTTTCTTACTTTCCCTTCCTTTTTCCATCAGTCACTTCCAGTTCCTCTGCCCTTGTCCTTCACCCTCCCCCTATAATCTTGGGGTTACCTGTGATGAGCTGCCCCCTCTGGTTCTACTCCTTTTCCTCCCTCACGAGTCCCTCTCATCATGGAATGACAAATCGGCAACGAGGAGTCTGGAGAGAGTGTTCTCCGTTGGGTGTTTTGGAGAACTAAGCTTCTCCGTGCACGGGCCAGCTAACACTACGATGCCGACTACCGAGCATAGAGCAAACAGAAACTGGTAGAAGACAGGAGGTACATTCAAGGTGCAGAAACAACAGGTGACGCCATCTCTGGGAAAAAGCCCTAAGAGTAACAATCTCCTGTCACACAGACACAGAGCTGAGACAGCTTTTGAAAAGCCAAGGAGACTGGCCTCCTCTGCTCGCTAGCAGTTTCCATTATTGCTTTGCAGATGCTCCTGAGAGCAGAAAATGCACTCTAACTTGGGATCCAGAAGCCTCTATCTCTAAAGCTCCGAACAGCATCATTGTGTTAGGAAAAAAATGTTTGAAGTCATAATTATTGTGTATTTATTGTACAAAATGATGGGTTCCATTATGACATTTTTGTTCATTCATCACTTGTTCTCAGCTAAGCAAACAATGTGTGTGGCAGAAGATGTCCTGAGCTGAGGCACTCTATCCTGATGGGAGCTTTCAGGTCCACAGCTGGAGAGTACCACTGATGGGCATCCATGTTACCCTTGGAGACCCACATGGGCTTGGAGAGTTCTCTCTTGACTTTCTATCAGCCTGATGGCTGATCATCAGCCTAATGTATTGATGTTGACAGTGGGGCTTAAAAATTGACACTTGGGCTCTCTAAGTGACTGAGACTTACATTTTGAGAACTCTAGCTCTTTCTTTAGAGAGCATCTTTGGGACAAAGCCCTCCTTGTGGCCATTGGGGCAGTTCAGTCCCTGAGGCCATTGTCCACCATGCTAGTGGAAGATGAGTTACTCGAGGTCAGCAGAGCATCACTGGCTGCGGATTGCTCTTCCTTCGCTTGTTAGTGAAGTCTATCATCTCAGCGCCCCAGAACCCATGGTGTGGGCCCAGCAGCAGACTACAGCTGAATCATTCCGGCATCACTTTTCGGGGCAGCCCCTGCCCTTCTTGCACTAAACACATCACCCTAAATAACCTCGTTTTTTCTACATTCATTTTAAACTTTGCTGTTGTTTATTAATTTATTAATTGCCTCCCGACTTTGGCTTCATTGTTATTAACTACTGTGCATTTTAATGGTATCTGGTTCCCACACTGCTGGTATTTATTGCTTTGTTATCAATTCCCTATTCCCAGCTGCTGTTTTGGAGCAGTGTTCTATATTCCTTGGCTCTTCTCTCTGTCACAGCTGACTGCCTGTTTGCTTCTGCCTCTGTGGACTTCCCTGTCCCGTCCTCCCGTCAGCTGCACATACTGTTCCTCACTCTGTTCCTGCTGAGACGCACCCTGTCCTTCCTTGCCCCCCTTCCTAGTGCCTCGGTGCCTCGGGAAGTGTTGTTTCTGGGACTATATTCCATAGACTGCACCAGGGGCTCTCTCCCTCTCAGTCCCTCCTTTTGGAACTCAAGGTCTCCACGGTGACTCATCCTTCAGCCTCGGTGTTCTGTCTTGGGGTCTAGTTCCCACCTGATTGGTTCCTGTCACTTCCACTTAAGTATTTTTTAATGTATTGGTCTTTTACAAGTCGGTGACTCATCTGGCCATGTTTTTGGCTTCTCCGTGTACAACATTCCTTCCCCCTGTCTTGCCCCTGACAAAAATCTATCCTGTGTGTACCCTGAATTCATGCATCCGAGAGCTGAGTGTTTACTTTGTGTCCAGACCTATACTTAAGGAGCCGCCGGAAGAGGCTCGGTGTGCCGTATTTTTCAGTAAGAGATTCTGTCAGTCTGCAAGGGGGTGACTTTGCCCATGGGACTCTGGCATTCTGTCTCCTCTTACTTGCTAATGAAAAGGACTGGGATGCTCAGCCAGGTTAGCTCCAGAACAACGTATTTGACCCTCGTGCTCTGCCACGCCTGTGAACAACTGCTGTCCAGACTGCATGAAGACAGCCTCTCCGTGTCCTTGGCCTTCATCTAAAGCAACTTCTTTTTTCCTAATGAAGGAGTTTAACCCTAACCTTTTTTTTCCTAGCAGTTTAGCTGGCATTTTCTCCTTACACTGCTTTGTTACGAGCATTCCATCTGTTCTTACCCCCTCCGTAGGGAGGATGGCTGTCTGGCAGCAGATGATAGGTGCAGATGCAGGCAGGCAGGTGGGCAGGCGGAGTGGCAGGTGGCTCAGGGACTCTGTCACCGAGCAGCAGGAAGTCATAGGACTGGTGATCAGGCAAATCTCTGAATGGACTCGGGACATGAGGACGCAGTCCCGAGGGACTTGGCAGGAGGCCAGGAATGGAGCGGAGAGGATGGCTGTGGAGATGCATTCAGATAACTATTACAAGATGGGCACAATTAGGGATCGAAAACGGTGGGGTAAAAGCTCAGTGCTTGGGCTGGGGATGTATCTCCTTTAGTAGTGTGACTGTCCAGCATATGCAAGGCCCTGGCTTCCTCTGCTGATGCAGAGGAGTGCAGGCACTCGGCACCAGTAACAGCACCTGGGGGGTGGGAATGCAAGCTCATGCGTTTCTTGCAACATAAAGCAAGTAAGCTTGGGACAAGCCTGGGCTACAAGAGGCCCTGTCTCAAAAACGAAACAAAAACAAATGTAAAAAACCAACCAGTCAAAGACACCGGTCAAGGTCAGGCAATAGGAGGTGAACTACTTCATGGGATTCATGGTCCAGAGTCACAACAGACTCTGATGGACCCTATGGTCTCCATGTGACGGCCATGAGGCAGCAGAGAGTGGTCTACAGTGTAAGCCACGATAGAAGAGATGTTGTGCAAGAGGGTGGGTGAAGGTATAGTGTTTGTAAGTACCTTCAGGCCTTCCTAATGAATTCCTTACAGGACCCACATTTTATTCCTTGCTTTGTGTTCATCTTTCTAAACTTGGACCCACTCATATCCTCTTAGGGACATTACAGTACATTTAAAGGGCCTGGGATGTACCCAAGAGAGATACTGCCGGTGAAGTCAAATGGCAAGGGGTTTGGATGAATAGTGCAGAAAGCATTTGCTTCTTTGATGTGGAAGTAATTTTTCCCAGAAGGTAAAAATGGTATTGGGATGAGTCATATTTCTCAGATTCCCCTTGCCTAAGTGCTGGCTGGAGTTACAGGTTTAGTCTGTGTCTTGGAGACCAGGACCTCTGCTCATCCACCCACACAGAGGTCTCTTTGAGTGTGAATCCTTCCAGTTCTTGGTTATGTGAAAGGAAGCAACAAACACGCACCAGAAGTGATGGTGGTGGCCCATCTGCACCCCAGGAGCAGCTTGTGCAGGTAACGCCAGGCTTGCTTAGGGTACCAAGCTGCCCTTATTCACTTCAGTCAGCCTGCAGCCACAGTCAGGACTGCAGCATCTGTAGGAGTAGATTCAGGTGCACCTGATTCTTTCTGTGTAGCTCCTGCAGTGCACTGTGGCAGCAGACTCCCTCATACCTGTCTCTGAAAAGGTCTTCACCATCAGTGGACCATGAGCACCAAATTTCCTGAAACCCATGGGGGTATCAAGAGTAGCCACGTTGTTGTTGGGATCAGACCTGTTGGTGGTAACACCATGCCAACCTATACTTCATGTGATTTATCTGAGATATCCATATTTCCCTTTGACAAACTGGGCTTAAAAATCCATCACTTTGAAGTCTATGAGTAGAAGTTTTGAACACCCTTGATAGAGGGAAGCCCAATAATAAGATGAAGCTAATAGAGACCACAAGTAGTCTATGTGCATTGGTTTGCGGCCAAATAATTTATCTACATAATCCCTTTAACTTCCAAGGATAGCCCTGCTAGGTGAGTGTGGTGGGGGACTTCTTGGCACCCACCCAAGTGCCCAATCTGATTTCATAGTTATACATTGGAGTGAGACATCTGGATAAAGACCATATTTTCAATCCCTTCCAGCTGGGTGACATCCACTTAAGGTAGGGCCCATCTGGACCTTAATTCCTTTCTGCCTATGGCAATGAAGCTTCAGTGGGGCAGACAGGGACTATGCCCTGGGAATTGCAGTGAACTGGAAGGTATAGAAACTCACTCTGTGAAAGAGTGGGGTTGCAGAAACCTTCCTCACAGGCTACTCTATGAAGTGTTTAGTTTGTCATGATGACTAATTGTTCAGAGGAGGCCATCTCCTCACAGTAATTTGTCCTCATTTTCTAATATTTATTATATTATTTTTGGTTTATAAACAAAGGTTCTGAGGCACAGAAAAGCTAAATGATTTTGTATGGAAAGTGACCTCCAATAAGAGCCAGACCGACAGGTTTCCCCCATCGGAAGGACCGATTTGAGAATTAGTTTATCAAAATATTTGAATTCTCTAAATTTTGGAACCCAGAAAAGTTGGCAGGGAAACCAAAGTACCACAGGAATAAATCTGATATCTCAGGGGGATCATGAGAAGTCAGAGAGGACCAGGGTGTGTCTCTGGTAGGGGTGTACCTCTGATCATCAGAGGTCACCAAACTTAAGGGGAGGCATCCTTGCTATTAACATCAAGAAATGCCATAGCATCTCTGATGGGAGAGGTCATTCTGTTAATA